>NC_142796.1:22668886-22835734 GCF_049724085.1 Artemia sp. Qi Xiang Cuo | reverse complement strand
CAACAACTTCATTTTTTAGATAAATATACAGGAACTCCCACAACCACCAACAAACCTAAGGAACAATAATCTATTTGACGACATGAAAATACCTTTATTACCATCACCTTCACAACTCGAAGACGATATCCATGTCGAGTCAGAGGAATGGATTGAACAGTTATTAATCGATTGGTTTGGTGATGATATTTGTAGTATGATTCCTCCAAATATGAGGGATAGTTATATTAATGTACCAAGTACATCTACAGGGGGTATGGCTCAACCAGCTAGCCTCGAATGGGCTGATCGTCTCAGTCCTGATACACTCGAGGGTTTGTTGAGTTAGTTGGGGGATTCGACACCATGCAACATCCCCATTATTGGACAAATTGGTTGAGGAAAAGAAATCTCCGTAACGCCCCCTGCCTTGCCCGATCTTATTTTAGTCGACTCTGCCTAGCACAATGTATTTGTTTATAGGGCTGAGTTTGAGGACCCATTAAATTCACTTACATCAGGTAGCATCATAACGGATCAGGTAGACATAGTAAACTCCTATGTGGGCAAGATTCAAGCCCTTCTTGAAAGAGTGATTCGGGAGGGTGGTGGGAGGGATGGAATTCAGGCTGCCATCGCAAAAAAAATAATACATTTCAATGAAAAGGCGGATGAGGTGTATGGGTGTTATTTACGTACTGAAATGCTATCCCTTCATCCGGAACTGAATAATTTTGAAGGTGTTTTTATGGAATGGGTTGATAATATAGTAACAAAATTAGATAATTATACTGAGTTGGGTAGTGGGTCGGTGGTCTTATTTATTGGGAGTTTGGATATTAATGTGGGTAAATTTGAAATGAATTTTATTTTAAGGGGGGCCGCGGGAGTGGGGCGGTAGGGGGCAGAATATAATGATGATTTGAAGGGGTGTAAAGGTGTAAAACGCTTCAATTTCGATACAGGGCTTCAATGCTTCAAATATGCATTTCTTGTGGCAGCTCACAAGCCTCTGCAAAAGGAAGCTAGTAAGACACTGTTGGATGATTATGCTGTTAATGGGAGTCCAAATTTCCCTAAAGTTTTTTAATTGTTTAAATGATCAATCTCCAGTAACACTTAATGGGATAACTATTTTCGAGCGGGCTAATGCACATTTAAAAATTGGTGTTACTCTGCTACAATATGAAACAGAATTTGAGGGGGTTAACCGCAAAAAGGGGGTTATATTTCCAGTGAGGGCTCCGTCCATTGAATCAGTGGAACATTGGGTATGGCTTCTTTACAAACCAACCAGTGATTCCGATTCAATTGGACATTTTTTTCCAATACCAAAAATAAGTCTGGTTTTAAGTGAGGGTAGAAAGGGGTATAAAGGGAAATGTTACTATTGTCCAACATGCCTTTCTAGATTCCGGTCAGAAATTAAGTTAAACAATCATATGAAGCATTGCAAGCATCACGGATATTAATCTGTAAATACGGTTAGCGGTGACACGGCCACCTTGTGATTTAAGAACTTTCGAAATTCACTCCAACAGAGTGACAAGGTGGGCTTAGACTGCAAAGCCGCTCTCATAGATGTGTATGATCCATTGAATTCAAATCTTGTTAAAAAACATGAAGTCATTGCAGTCTCTTATGCTCACGCACAAAGAGACTCGTGTAATTCCATACAATTGGTAGAGGTAGTTGAGAGATTTGGTGGTGAGGATTGTATGCTCTCAGCCATGACAGCACTTATTAAAACAGCAAATAAATCGATATCACGGCTGTGAAATACATCCTATCCAATGACTCTATCACCAGAGGACGAGTTGGCCATTAAAACTGAAAAAATACGCTGGGTTTGTAAGGAGGAATTTGTTGAGGGTATTGGGAAAGAGGGAAAGGGGAAAGGGGGTAAGGGGAAAGGGGGTAAAGGGATGGTCTGCGACCACTATCATTTGGGCAACCCAATTGTATCGGGATTGATCAATTTTCTTGGGGTGGCCCATCAATCATGTAATTTAAACGTTAGTCAACAATTGTTTCTACCTGTTTATATACACAATTCCAGCTATGACATGAAATCTATTTTACCAGCATTGGCAAGATTGTAACGAGTTGGAGTTGTAGATGGAGCATGGGTAGATGGTTCTTTTTCGTATTAATCATACCCAAATCTTCTGAAAAGCTGCTGCTCTTAGAATTTAAATGGCAAATAATAGATAATAATAAATTGTGCGTGAATAAGATCCGTTTTTAGACTCCTTTAGTTTCTTCCCCAAATCCCTAAGACAGCTCTTTCAAGTACACAAAAGTGACGATTTTAATAGTTTCCCCCTCCTTAGGCAATACCTCCTTAAACAGCAGCAACACTTTTCAGACGGTGAAATGTATGATTTATTAACGTATAAGGGCATATAACCGTATGACTACTACAACTCCACCGCGAGGCTTTCTGAGGAAAAATTGCCGTCCATCACCTCATTCTACTATTCACTTTACGAGCGTCAATGTACCACTGTCGACTATGAATTTGCCAAAAGGGTTTGGGCTAAGGGACGGTGTAAAAACGGGTGGGATTATTGTAGATTGTACCTGGCAAGTGATGTATTGACGTTGCTGGATATTGCGTGTAAGAACACGGATAAAATATATGGGCAATTTGGGTTGGATTTGGGGTATTATTATTCCACTCCTCATCTGATGATGGATTAAATCCTTTAAATCAGTAATGAGGAAATAGGTTTGATCACCGACGTGGATCAGCATCTATTTGTAGAGAGATCCATAAGGGGAAGGTATGTTTTTCATGGAGATCGTATCCTTGAAACTGATCCGACTTAACAAGACACCGGTGTAAAGCCGGATGCAGTTTTCTTAGATATGAAATCCCTCTATCCGTCGGCAATGTCTCACTACTCTTTGCCGTGTGGATATTATAAATGGCTTAACGATCCTCGGGCTTCAGATTTCCCCAACATTGCCAATGTTGAGGAGAATGGACCGCGGGGATGGTTTTTTTAAATCGATGGTGAAATACCGGTGGAGCATCAAGACTCGGAGAAGGATTTTGCTTTCCCATGCATAAAAAGAGCGGTGACTAGCGACTCTTTGAGTCTATACAAAATTTTTCAGTTAGAGGATGGTGGTGTGCACTGGACACCTTCAAAACAAAAACTTATCACCGACCTTCATCCGAAAGAGAATATCGTTGTACATCACGTTCTTTTGCGGTGGATGGTAGCTAACGGTTTCCACGTCACAAGGATACATAGAGCCCTCCAATTTGACCAGAAACCTTATTTGAAAACGTGTATTGACACTTTTGTCGATAAACGTTCCGAAGCAAAAACGAAGGTTGAAAAGGAAATTTTTAAACTCATTTTGAACTCAGCCTTCGGTAAAATGTGTGAGAGTGTACGTTATCGAAGTCGTTGTGACGTTGTGACTAACCCAAAAGATTGTGCTCGAATCTCTGCCGATCCAAACTTCACATCATTCGCCATCATAGACTTGAATCTGGTCCTCTTAAATAGAAAAAAAATAAACATGATTCTCAATAAAATATTGCAGCTGGCAGCGCAATAACCGAAATATAAAAAAAACTCATGTTGTCATTCTGTTACAATGTGTGTAGGCGCCAATGGCCGGGAGAGGGAGAAGTTCAAGTATATTACGGGGATACCGATTCACTTTTGCTAAAAGTTGGAACAGCAAAGGAAGATTTGGAAAAAGGCGTGCACATTAGCTCTCGAATGGACTTTACCAATTGGTCCAAGTCCATTTACCCAGAGTTAGTAAAGCGTCAGGCCCCAAATCAGTTATTAATGTTAAAATCAGAGACGGGAAGTGACTTGATTTCCAGTGGTGTGCTTGCAGGTCCGAAGGTGTACTGTGTGCGAACACACAACGAGGTAATAAAAAAAGTCTGCAAAGGGGTGCCTAAACACTACTTGAATAAGAATTTCGACATGAATGTATACAGAAACTGTGTGGAAAATAGTATAGTTCCAAGGGCGAAGGTCATGGCGATTCGCTCTTTAAAATTTAAAAACCACACAGTTTTAGTTGATAAAATAGCCATGTGTCCTGTGTTGGATAAAGTTTATGTGTGTGCGGATGGTATGAAGGTGCTACCCCATGGACATTATTTAACTTCTGACCAAAGTGTGTATCGAGATTATAGACATCGCCTCGGTCAGGAAAAGATTCAATAGTAAATGGTTGGGTGGTGGTGGGATTCTTTTTTTTTAATAGACATTTTTTTTCCAATTCAACATTTTTTTTCACAACTCAGCAGTAGGTTTGTTTTCCCAACTCAGCAGTTTTCTGTTTTTTTTTATAGCAAGGCAGAGTCGTATGTTTTTTTTGTAAATAAAAAAGTGTTCAAATTGTTTTTTGGCCCCACGGCCGGCCCGGGGGGGGGGGGGGGTACCGGTCTTTGACCAGCCACCGCCAGTGGCCACCGCACCCCTTCTGGGGGGGGATCCCAAAATTGAAGATGTTGTAAATAAAAGTGATATTATTATTATTTTAAGTGCATTATTCATTAAATGTTGTATGTTTTTATAAATAAAAAACAGTGTATCTATTAAAGTCTTTTTTTCTAGTGCCTATGTAAATGTTGTAGTTTTTGTTATAAATAAATTAAAAAAAAAAGTTTATTTTTTTTCATGTTTAATGTGCTTTTTTCAATGTGGTATTTTTTAAGTGTTGTTACTTTTTTATGTGTGTGTGTATAATAAAAGAAAATATGATTCTTTATTCGTCTTCTTCTTATTTTTATTATTCTTGAACGGAGTAGTACTAGTAGTGGGGAAATTATTTAGTCCTTAGACAGCTATAGTCTACAGTTAGTTGTCTAGGTGAACTGTTGAAGGGAACATATTTCAATTTAAAACACCATTCAGATCGTTTCTATGTGGACCATCAATGTCCGGCAAAACGACACTTTTAACAAAAATAATTGAAAATCGTGACAGAATGTTTTTAAAAAATCCAACTAAAATTTACTATTGCTACAGTGTTTGGCAAGAATCCTATGATAGAATAAAAACTATTGCCCCAGACACGAAATTCATACATGGACTTGACATTTTCAACAGTATTGAATCAAACTCTTGGTTGATTATTGACGATCTGGCTGAGTCCATTGAAGAATGGTCTAAGGATATGATACAATTATTCACTGTCCGATCTCATCATGAAGGGACGTCCGTGACCCTAGTTCTATACAATCTCTTTCAGCAGAGCAAGTGCCTGAGAACACTTGTTGTGATTCGCACCTACTGTTTTATCTGCAGAGCCGTTTGTGATTCCAGCTCCCTCATAATTTTGAACCAACGAGTATATCTGGATGAGCTGAAAGTTCTACTCTTGGCATATAATCAGACTCCCATCAACCCCCATGGATATATTCTATTGGACCTGAATCAGAACACACCCGAGGATCTGCGTGCAGTCACCGATATTTTTGACAATGAAATTACTGTATATCTGCCGGTGAACAGTAAAAAAGGTCGTTAGTTGCAATCATGACACTGAAGAAACTACATGAACATCGACATTTATTCACCGTCCTAGGTAATTCAAAACCACGACTTAGAAAGGCCATACTCAAACACGGTGTCGACAGAGAATTCATTAATCTCGTATCTGAACTTTGTTTAAATCTAACCGAAGGCAATGTTCAACTGCCAGAAGGTGTTAAGCAACAGACAAATCAACATCGTTCCCTTGTACGCTCCCTAGCATCAGCGGCAAGCAAAAATAAAGGAAACGATTTTAAAAGAAAACGACTTCTTCAAGCTTTTGATAACTTCTTTACACTTTTACTGCCAAACATTGCAGGACTTGTAAACAGTTTTCTCTAGAGAGAGAGAATGGCCAAACCCTATGAATTGACTCCAATTGAACTCCCCCTTTCGCCAAAGGAACTTTTCGAGGACAATCTCAATAAATTCATTAACAACGAGACAATTGCCGACGATGAAAAATTAATTCTGCTTCAAAATCCACTTCGCCGGGTGGACAAACACAAGCCCTATCGTGAGAGACCCCTCAAAGTAAATGTCATTGAATCCAATAAGGAAATGACTCCATCATCATCATCATCATCAACAACGATGCTACCAAAAGAAGAAGAAGAAGATTTGTCTAAAGTTATGACAAGTGTTGCAGATCTAATGCCACATTCCTATCGTGAACAGTGTAAAAGACTCTTGACATATCTCAATGACAGTGAACATGTTCAAATTGATGCCAATGGGAATCAGGTTGTAATCCATGACAAGACCTATATTCTACTTGATTTATTATCAGATTTGGTCACGAATCGTAAAAGACTTGTATCATTTGACAGTCACCTGCATACATTTTTAAACTCATCAAACTTTCCCAAAAGCCTTATTGCCAATAAACATATTTTAAAACGATTAAAGGATTTTAGTCAAATATCAAAAGATATTTATAAATCATTTTCGAAAAATACTGCAAGCACACCAAACTCAAAAAATGATTTGACGTGAGTTTGAGTGATGGGGACAACCAGAAATGTTTATAAATTACAGTATCCCCCCGACATCACTTTCTAGTAAGCAAAAGGAAAGTGGACCCTTAACTACGTGTTAACGTTCAAAATGGTTGACGCATCGAAACAAGTTTATGAGAATAATGGTGCAGTGGGAAGTTTAAGTTCACCCACTACACTTGCTCAAGTCACTGGACTTGAAAATAATCGGGCGGCAGAATATCTACAGAATGAATCAAGTTACACTCTACATCGTAATCGTAGAGTTCATGGTAATCACTATCGAAAAACTAAAGCCTTTTTCCCATTACAAATGCTACAAGCAGATCTTTTGACTCTGGACGAGATTCAACGGCGTCACAATCACCAAAATAAGTGGCTTCTATTTGCAGTTAATTTTTTTAGCCACTGCGCATAAGCAGTTCAACTGTAGTTAAAGGGCAGTGCTGAGGCTACTAAGGCTCTTCAAACCATCTTTTGACAGAATTTCTATAACAAGATTCAAACGGATTAGGGTAGAGAATTTGTTAATTCTGATGTACAAATGCTTATACTGAAATGTAACATAACCCTGTATCATTGTCAGAGTCAAATTAAGGCAGTAATGGTCGAAGGACTGATAAGACCAAGTCTACTTTTAATTTCTAAATATCACACTATAAAAAATACTGCTGCTTTTAATCATGATTTGGATAAAATCATGTTGTATTATAAGCAACGTTCACATCAACCCCTGTCAAACTCAACCCAAACTGTCGTTCCTCATGATGTCAATGCACTTGACAATTGTTTTAAACTGTATTCCAATGGTGCTGTTGTGGCAAGGAAAAGAAAAAGAAGAAATTCAATGCTGGTGATACTATTCGAATTAATTAAACTACTAATGTTTTTGAAAAGGGTAATTAATCGTGATCCACCGAAATTTCTAAAGTCTCCAGATTACCAGACAATAATCCCATAACATTTCATCTATATAACCTAAAAGATTATGAGATTTTTGGCGCCTTTTATGATTATGAATTACAAAAAGTTAAAAACAGTGGAATATATCAGATTGAAAAGATATTAAAGACTCGTACTCACAGGGGGATGAAACAGTTGCTTGTTCGTTGGCTTGGATACAACTCTGATTTTGATTCTTGGATCAGTGTTGAAGATATTGACAATGCCCAATGATTTCTATGTAACGTTTATGTCCAATGTTTTCGATCCTCTCTACAATGAACTGAATAAAACAAGTGATTTTTGGACAAAATTCTCCCCCACCATTACACTTGATAATGGAAAGTATGAAGTCGATCCTGTCGATGGTATTCTCAAAAGTACCTATGATATCCTGAGAAAGGATCGTGTGTATGATATAAAAGTTATACCTTTCGATTGGTCACTCTTTGTCGAGTAGGAATGGGTTGAAGCACTTAAATCTAGTGAATACCCGGATGTTACATTGAGATATAAAGAATATGGTACTACGACGGATTTGTGTCGAATCAATAGAAAAATCTCATATCGCAGGAATGGTACCTTCCATTTTAATTATTCAATGGAACATGATAGGATTTACATTACCTCACCCGTTGACACATAACTGATTCATCTCAATGATTATCTGAGAGATGTTCTTGGCTTTAAACAGAATATGATCAATGGGAAAACGCTGGAACTGTTAGCGGGATGGATCAAGTTATTTTTGCTGATTATCCACCTGGTCTCGCCTCGGACTCTTGAATATTTCTCTACGCGTCCTTTGTGGAAACATCGATAGTTGGTAATTCAAATGTCCCCCTCCTATGTGTTCTTGAACGAAAAACCACTCATGAACAAGTTCATCACTATAATATAAAGTACCTTCAGTATGTACCTGTAAACACTTCGTATTTGGAACTCTGTCAGTTAACATTAAGAAGTGAATTAGATGATCCTCTAGCAATAACAAAAGGTTTGGCTATGATTACATGTCATTTTTGATCTATTCGGCAACAACAACAACAACATAATGGCTAATAGAAAAAATACATTTGTGTGCCCTGATATTGATCGCTATATTACTGCTCTCAAACCATGACAAACGGTTCATGGAATGAAGTATAATAAAGACTGTTCATGAATGTGAGGCTACGGTCTTGGCAGTTGCTTTACTAAGCTGTTTCGTTCTGCAATACCTCCTGTTAAAAGATATATTGTGCCGGTTGCTGCAGATTTTGCATCCTCTACGCTACACGATTGGGGGGATGGTAAAGATTTTAAAGAAAGTGTTTCAAAAAATCTCAGGTCCAGCGCCCGATCCCTTGGTGAGCAATTGAAACAAAGATAAAAAGGTTTTAAAAGGAAAAGAAACATCCCATCAGTCATCAGTTTCTACTCAGCTTAGAAGCGAAAGACATCATTATCATCACTCTTTTCAATGAAAGGTAAGAAAAAGAAACCAAGAAGAAAAATTGTTCGGTCGAAATGGGATTTCTTTCCCAAGATGGCATATCCACCCCACAAGGAATTTCATCCCTCTGTCACCACATCTCTAAATCTTTTCAATATAGAAATTGTTGACATTAATTTAAAGCATGGGTACTCTAACCAATGTTACCCCAAGCGGCCTCTTTCTGACAGCGTATATTTTTAGATTAGCTACAGTTAATACTACTACATTGATATATTATCAACATTTATCTCTGTAAAGTTTGTGGTGAGGAAACAGTTTGAAGATATACCCCCCTCCAACGTCGATGGACTATCCTAAGAAAATGGTATACTGCACAATTTATTTAAACAACTATGTGTCTACATAAATGGAACATTGGTGAGCACCAAAAACAATCTATCAAACTATGCTAGTTACATACAATTTATGTTGATGACTCCAATGGCATATAAGAAATTGAGAGGTCTGCTAATGGGCTATGACTATAGAACAAATGTTGATACTGACGGTGAAATCACTTGGGCAGTGAGCAAGGAGTACCATTTAGTTCGTAGACTCAATCATGAAATATTCAATATATCCCAATAGATGCCCCCCAATGTTAAAATTGAAATAAAGTTACAACTTCCACCGTCCAATTTCATATTGAGAAAAACAATTGATGCAGCACCCGATGCTAATGTCAATCTCACTTCGGCAATACTTCATGTGCGAAAACAACAGGTTATGAGTTCTGCTGCTTTGGCAATTGAAAAACTAAGAGCCTCTGGAAATAATATCAAACTGCTCGTTCCTCACACAATCGCCAGTCAATGTCATATTGTCACTCGATCAAGTGCTTATACCGATTCTTCATTTATCAATGGTGGAATTCCATCGAAACTACCCTTGGCTTTTGTAAAAAGTGCCAGTGTCGTGGGATCATGGACAACCTCACCACATGAATTTCAATTATTTGGACTTTCCTCTCTTGTCTGTAAAGTAAATGGAATTCCTCTCTACAATTTGTCCTTTGATAATTCCTATAGGACCCTCTATGAATTGAAATTACAATCCCAAGATCGAGATTCTCAACTGTATGAAAATGGTATTACCGATTCAATGTTCGCAAAAAGTCATGGTATCATTTTTTTGGAGTAGTCTGGTACTCAAGATATAAGTATTGTCCGAACGAGTACTGTACGTTTAGAGTGTACTTTTCAAAAACCATTGACAGAGAGTATAACATTAATCTCCCTCAGTCAATTTGAAACCCATCGGGAAGTTACCCCTAACGGTAGTGTTCTTTTAAACCTGTCACCTTGAACCCGACTCAAATAATCAATACACTTGATATTGATACAATTATGTCCTGAAAAACATTCTACTGTATACCCTAAGATTTTCTGAAATACATTTGTACTGCTAACAAAACCATTATGATTGTTAGTAGTAGTTCGTTAAATGTACAGACATGTCTTTGGTTATACATCTGTCAAACAGTAAAGAATTCAAAATTTTTTGATGTTATTCGTTTACCATATGCATTCTACACACCAAACATCAAAAACTACCTTGAGGGAAGTGGGAAGACAATTATTCAAAATCGAAAGCTAGTACAGGATCTATCGACCAAAAGCTGTGGTTTTCATGCATTACTTTATTTCATTTTTCGATGTCGTGACTATAATTTCAGTGAATTTCTCAACATTTATGTACACAGTCCAAGTTTGAATGACTTTCTAGTAGAAAATACCTTCTCAGATCTGTATAATGTTGATTTCAGTGCCCTAAGAATAAAGTGTTTTTAAAATGTATGTGGAATTGTCTATTTATAAAATATATATACACTATAAAAAAGTCTATTGTCTTCAATTGTTTAGATTTCTTCTTCTTCATAGTCATTTAGATTGCCATCATCATCATCATCATAGTCATCGTCGTCGACAACGATTAGTGGTGGCAGATCATTTGGATTAAACTTGTACTGATCCTAGCGTGCAAAGTCCGGATCACATTTTCCACAATATATTGTAACTTCATTTTTATTCAATCTTCTTGTGAAGTCAATGATACTAGTACGATTCATATTGAAAAATTCACCGGTTTCTATCTGATTATTTGAAGTAATGTCGCAAACAATATTCTCATATGAAGAATCACTTTCTGTCACAGCCAAATAAAAATCGCTAGATTTATAATCATTACTTGCATTGTCCTCACAACGATGACGCAGGAGCCATACTCTCTTCATGTTTTTACAATTGAAACGTGCTCCAAATTCTTCTTCCCAGTACAATTTAAAGCCGCAACGATACCAATCCCTTAGAAATAAACTGAAGTCACGTTTAGGGTTTTTTCCAATCATACCAGGGTAAGTATTTTCCCACTGGTCATACTTATCAAAATGACAATTTGAGCATAGATATCCATTAGGATGAGGGTCACAAGTCTCTTCAAAACAGGTATTACAGTCCTTAATTTGTACAGCATATCCTTTATGCAATGTACACGGATTACATAGTCTACACTTTTCATTATAGTCCTCAACTGTAATACAGTTATCACATGAAGACCAGCTGCCCAATGCATATAAACATAGTGAACATGTATAAAAAATTTTTCCGATGTTGTCCGTCTCACTGCCAAAAAGAAACTGACTCAAAATCAATAAAAAAAAATAACATTGTCTTCTAGGAGGAGGAGGAGTAATCGAGCATCGTCACAAAAACTTATTTCCTATTGTTTTAAAGAATGATTTTCTAGGTAGTGGTTAAAAGCAGAATCACAATGTCATTTTGCTTCGTTTCAATTAATATATCAATAAATTGAGTAAATGCATTTGATTCGCAATGCATAAGCTTCATACAATAATCCAAGGATGGAGAATCAGATCCCATTATACATTTAAGTATTTCTAGAGAAAATATTTTCTGTTGAAGAGATAAATCCAAAAAGTCATCATCTAACACTAAACATTTTTCCAATTTGACTAGATTCCGTAAGATCTTCTGTTTCTCAAATCCAATCATTCTTGATACTCCCACTATCAACTATAGACTAAAATAACAATTGCAAGTTTCTACTTTGTGCATAATCTCAAGACCTATTGGACACCACTACCCCCACCACCATAGAGAGAAAGAGCGAGTGGAGTAAACGATCATCTAGTGTCTAATCAAAAAACAAACATTATAATGAAAAACATTTTTATTGACAGAAATGTAATAAAAGAATATATTTTCACTCTCTTTGCGTTAGGTGAGTCAATCCATTTTCCTCAATGTGCTTCATAATAGTATTCAATCCATGCTGTAGTTGTGATAAATATATTATATTCACTTTTGCGGCAAAACATAATTGTTCATCTGATTTAAATTTACTCAATAATATAACTTATCTGCCAAACATCTCATCCCACTCAAATGTTACTCGGGAATCTTTTCCAATTTTAACTGCTACATTGGGAGCCCTTGTCTTCACAACATCACTGTCGGCTCCTTCGAGGTGTAATAGTGTGAAACTACTCATTCTCACAATATTTGAATGTTTATTTCTCCAATTTGAAATAATGTAAACTAATCAAATTCAACTTATTGACTGAGATACTAACTCGGTATCGGGCTTTTTATATCCACATGGTGAGACACCCCGCTTGTAAATATTAAAGCTATATGGTGAGACACCCCGCTTGTAAATATTATAGCTATATGGTGGGACACTCTGCTCGAATATATTATTGCTACATTGGCTACCTCTCTGCTCGGAAGCCTTATAGCTATATGATGGGACTGCCCGCTAATCATCATTATAGCTATATGGTGGGACTGTCCGCTACTTATCATTATAGCTATATGGTGGGACTGTGTGCTTGTATATATTACAGCTATATTGGGAGACACTCTGCTCGAATATATTATAGGTATATGGTGGGACTGTCCGCTACTTACCGTTATAGCTATATGGGGAGACACCCCGCTACTTATTGTTATAGCTATATGGGGGGACACCCCGCTACTTATTACTATAGCTATATGGGGGGACACACTGCTACTTATCGTTATAGCTATATAGGGAGACACCCCGCTCTCTATCGTTATAGCTATATGGGGAGACACCCCGCTACTTATCGTTATAGCTATACTGCTAGTGTCCTCCTCGAAAACATAATTTTTATCTGGAAATCAACTACGCTGAATAAAATAATTGTCTCAAAATTTTGTTTGGACATGTTTCGGGAAATGGTGGGCGTGAAAGGGGTGTTAGTTGCCTTCCAATCACTTTCGACTATTAAAAAGGGTACAAGCCACTCCAATTGAATGAGCCTTTTTCGTAGTTTCTACGACAACTTCTTCGATACGAAGTGCCCTGCTCTAAAGGCAAACATAATAAATAATACATTGTGCCAATTGAATCAACTACACTGAAGAAAATGGCCATCTCAAAATTTTGATTGGATGTGTTCGGTGAAATGACGGGCGTTGGGGGGGGGGGGCAGTTGCCCTCCAACTACTTTCTACTATCATAAAGGGGACTATCCCTTTGAATTTCCAATAAAATTTTGAAGTTTCTACGACAACGCCTTCTATATAAACCTTATATGCCCCAAGGGCACAACTTACAACCCTTGCCCTGAAGGCTGTGGGGGAGTGTCCTCCTCTAATAAACAATTTCCATCTTGAAATTAACTACACTTAACAAAATGGCTATCTCAAAATTTTGATTGAATGTGTTTCAGGAAATGGGGGGCGTGGAAGCGTGTTAGTTGCCTTCCAATCACTTTCGACTATTAAAAAGGGCACAAGCCACTCCAATTTCCAATTGAATGAGCCCTTTTCGAAGTTTCTACGATAACTTTTTCGTGATAAAACATAAAATCGCGAAGAAAGGAAGAAAACATGGACAACTAACAGCCGGTGAAAAAATTGAAAATTTATGCAAATATTTTGGTCAAGACCTCCGCTTGACCGTCCCCAGTGCAGAATAAAACTGATAAAAATATAGAAACCAAACCTTAAAATAAAAACGTTTCTTCCTTTTTCCTTTCTTCCTTCGTTTTCATCCTGTCTTCGCGATTTTATGTTTTATCATGATTAGCCATGGTGGTCTGAGAAATTATTTACAACTTTTTCAATACGAAGTACCCTGCTCTAAAGGAAAAAATAGTACATTGTACATTGTACAATTGTAATAAATAGTACATTGTGCCAACATCGTTCTTATATGCCCTCAGGGCATAACTTAAAACCCCTGCCCGAGGGTTGTGTGGGAGTATCCTCCTCAAAAACATTTTTTTATCTGGAAATCGACTACGCTGAACAAAATGGCTATCTGAATTGGATGTGTTTGGGGGAATAATTGGCTTGGAGGGGGGGGGAGGGGGGCTTGTTGCCCTCCAATCACTTTTGACTATTAAAAAGGACACCAGCCCTTTGAATTTCCAATCGAATGAGCCTTTTTTGAAGTTTCTGCTACAACACCTTCTATAAAAACCTTATATGCCCCCAGGGCATAACTTACAATCCTTGCCCTGAAGTCTGAGGGGTATTGTCCTCCTCAAATACCTAATTTCTATCTAGAAATCAACCACGCTGAACAAAATGACTATCTTAAAATTTTTGATTGTTTTTTTGTTGGGAAATGGTGGGCGTAGAAGGGATGTTACTTGCCTTCCAATCGCTTTCGAATATTAAAATGGGCACAAGCCACTCCAATTTCCAATTGAATTAGCCCTTTTTGGAGTTTCTACGACAAATTTTTCGATACGAAGTGCCCTGGTCTAAAGGAAAAAAAATAACAAATAATACATTGTACCAACATCGTTCTTATATGCCCTCAAGGCATAACTTAAAACCCTTTCCCCGAGGGTTGTGGGGGAGTATCCTCCTGAAAAACATATTTTCTATCTGGAAATCATTTACGTTGAACAAAATAGCTATCTCAATATTTTGATTGGATGAGTTTGGGGTAATAGTGGGCGTGGGAGGACTTGTTGCCCTCCAATCACTTTCGACTATTGAAAAGGCACTAGCCCTTTGAATTTTCAATCGAATGAGCCTTTTTGAAGTTTCTACGACAACGCCTTCTATAAAAACCTTATATGCCCCAAAGGCATAACTTACAACCCTTGTCCTGAAGGCTGAGAAGAGTGTCCTCCTGAACAACATAATTTCTATTTAGAAATGAACTATGCTGAAGAAAATGAAGGCTGTGGGGGAGTGTCCTCTTCAAAAACATAATTTCTATCTTGAAATCAACTACGCTGAACAAAATGGCTATCTCAAAATTTTGATTGGATGTGTTTCGGGAAATGGTGGGCGTGGAAGAGGTGTTAATTACCTTCCAATCGCTTTCGACTACTAAAAGGGGCATAAGCCACTCCAATTTCCAATTGAATGAGCCCTTTTTGAAGTTTCGACGACAACTTTTTCGATACGAAGTGCCCTGGTCTAAAGGAAAAGAAATAATAAATAATACAATGTGCCAAAATTGTTCTTATATGCCCTCAGGGCATAACTCAAAACCCTTGCCCTGACGGTTGGGGGGGAGTTTCCTCCTCAAAAACATATTTTCTATCTGGAAATCAACTAAGCTGAACAAAATGGCTATTTCAAAATGTTGATCGGATGTGTTTAGGGGAATGATGGGCCGGGGAAGGGGGGGGGGGGGGGGCTAGTTGCCCTCCAATCACTTCTGACCATTAAAAAGGGCACTAGCCCTTCCAATTTCCAATCGAATGAGCCCTTTTTGAAGTTTCTACGACAACTCCTTCGATGCAAAGTGCCCGGGTATGGATAAAAAAAATTAAATAATACATTGTGCCAGCATCGTTCTTTACTTAGGCAGTGCTATTGCGCTGCCTAAGATATTTTAACGATTTTGAAAAGTCTCGTTGTAGTGTCTATGTTTTTCGTGTCTACTATTTCCTCTGTCCACTGCTCGAAGTAACAATTTTTTTTGTCGTGTATTTGGTTCAGCAATAATCATTATGTGTTATGTAAAGCCCTGGACTTGCTGCCATTTCGGTTTAAATAAATAAAGTAAAACTTGAAATTCGAGACATGCTCCCTTTGTAATGAGCAATTCAAATTTTCAACCACGAGAAAGTTGCCATATTTCTGTGAACACAGAGAAGTCTTATAAATTTCTGCAACATTTTCGCTTGCAAATTCATATTTCCTCCTGTCATGGAATTTCTGAAACACTCTGAGCATAAGGTAGAATCAGCTTAATCATTAGAACTTTTTGAAGCCAAAAATGTAGAGGAGGATTTAATAAAGAGTGGTGTTTTGTTTCTAAGGTCTTCAGAAGAAAAGATTAAAAGCAGAACAAAACATTCTTGTCTAACTGCCCTCTAGAGCCTTAAAACTTTGAATGTGAAACAATAGGAGAAAGCTCCCCTATGTTTTCCAGATTCAAAAATGAAAGTGTAATCGTGTGTTGCTTCAATAAAGGTTGACTGGGACGTTATGAGCAAGAAAATGCTAGAAAAAATGAGATATGAACTGGTTTTTACAAGGTTCTTTGAAATTAGACATTTTCTGGTGGATTAGGACAGGGAAATCTAAGCCTATTAATTCCTTGATTTTTTCCTTATCTAGAGGAGAGAAACTCATACAAATAAAGTCGATCTAGAAAGCTTTTACATGAGAAAATGGTTTAATTTAGCACAAATTTTATATCAAAATAGGGTAAAAAATGAGTCTACGAATAGATGGATAGATAGATGGATATATTTGAATAAATAAATTATTTAATATTTAAAATCGCTACCCCACAAAGGCTCCATGCCCTATAAAGGAGGGGGATCATAAAAAGGAAAAGTATCTTTTTCTTTATTTCTCCACAATTGAGTATTAAGAGATATTTAATTTCATACGGTTTAGCAATTTGCATAGCACAATTTTACACATTTATACAGTTATTTATAAAAAGGATTATTTTATTGCTGTATGTTTTTTTAATTACCGAAAATTTAATTTAGATTTTCTATTATGATCATTTTCTGAAATCATTTAAAAGATAAATTGAGCTTCAGGGGTGGGGCCACTTTTAATTTTATGCAGTATGGTAAAATTGAACAAACTCTTTCTGTATATCTCTTCTAAGTTCAATGAAAACAATAGAAATTTCAGATAGTCTTATAGAAAATACTCATTTGCAGTAGAGACAAGACACCTTCTGAAATAAACGAAAAAGATACCCTCCCTCATCCCTTCTTAATTGGAAATAAGAATGTTCGTATCCTATCTGTAAATACAAAATATATCATAGTCAACAATAGTGTTGACTTATATGTCTCTTATGTATTTTTTTTTTTCATGCTCATCTTATAGTCGTAGTACAGATTTTCATAAAAATTTGGCAGAAGAGTCATTAAGTAACCTTAATGACTATCTGCCTTAAGAATTAACTTTAGAATTAACATTAAGTTACTTAAGAATTAACATTCTTAAGTAACCGTCTTAAAGGATTATATATTAATAATTAGGAGTAATTAATATCATACTGAAACTGTCCAAAATTGCAACACGCTAATGACAGATTTTACAAATGGTATTGCAGCTATAGAATCAATAATCATAGAAACTAGGAAGAACGCTTATCTGATCGCAAATTAAACTGATCTTAGAGTTTCTTTTAACAGCCCACGTGGATTGGAGCGCTTCTTGAAACCCCTTCGATACACTGTGTGTCCTAAAGCCCCTGCACAGCCACATGTGACATCGAATGCAAAATTTCAAAATGGGACTTTACCAAAAGGCTAGAAAAGTAAAAAAAAATGTGACTGGGGGTGGCAGGATCTTCTAAAACTACGCTCCTTTTTGTTCCTTGTATTTTAGACATATTTTCCAAATTGAATAAAATATTGATTTAAGACTATGAGTTCTTAGGATAGAAAGGAGGCGAGAAAGGGGATACCAGCAACATAGCTATTCGGGTCAGTAAAAACCTCTGACTTCTGATGCACTTATAACACATGTATAACTTAAGAATTACCTTAAGGGTTAAAGAAAATACTTTGGAAAGGAGTTTTAAAACTCAATAAGGCTCACTTTTCTTGTTCATGCTTATTCTTTTTTCAGCATTTCATTTTTTCTAGAGCTAAATTAGAAACACAGACAAAATTAAAGATTTGAAACCATAAACCTCTAATTTAGCAAAGAAGGAGAATGAATAGTAATACAAAAAAACTATGGTTTGTTCACACTAGACAGTAGAACTTTTCACACTACCGTAGCATAAGACTTAACGATACGCTATGTTATTCTTAAAGAGTAAGCTTTTTCTGCAACGTAGGCGGTGCTAGTAGACTCTAGCTGGACTTGGAAATTTTTGTTACATCTGTTTAGAATTTTACGTTACTCAGAATTTACGTTATAGAATTTATGTTACTTAGAATTTTAGATGCTTTGAATTTAGAAGTTACTTAGAATTTTACGTTGGGCCAGTTTGTGTTGCGTCATGGAAAAGTCAATAGCCAAAACTCATGGTAGCTACAACACGGAATTTTTCGATGAGAAATAAATACATTTTTGAGACTAAAATGAAAAGTAGACTTTCCCTGGAAAGCCCTTCGCATCCAATAAAAGATTAAATTTCTATCTCCATTCCGTATTTTTAATTTTGAATAGTTCGCTTCTGATGATTCTGATGGTTTCAGAACAAGGTCTTGATGGTTTTATGAGTTTTTACTTAGCCCAGTGTGAAAAGGCTTGTTCAAATGTGGAAAGTTACGTTTAACGTAAGGTCACTGAATCAATTAGCATACAAAATTACATACGTAATGTGAAATTCGTTTTAAGCAAATGCAATTTTCTATATATAGCCATACACTTTTTATTTGTACTAAAAGTAATTTATACCACTCAAGCTAGAGATGCATAAATTTAAAGAATAATGTTGGAACCTCAAGATGAGGCGACACGGGCTATATTTGCGAGTGCCTAAGGAAAATATCAACCAGTAACTTAAAAAACGAAGAACAATTTGCAACAAAAAGACTTTTGGTGAACTATTGATGGTTTTAGATTCAATTAAAACTTAGACTTGCACTGGGACAAACACTGGGACTTGCAAACACCAACCCAGACAAACAGACAAAGAGAGTGTATAACACATACCAATACATAGGTTCAGACATACAAACCGAGAAAGACAGGCAGTGGGTAAAGCAAACACCCCCCAAACAAACAAGCAAAAAGAGTGAGAGACACATACAAATACATAGCTTCAGATATACAAACCGAAAAGGACTGGCACAGGCGTAAGCAAACACCTGCCTAGACACACATACAGGCAAAGAGAGTGAGAAACACATACAAATACATAGATTCAGACATACAAACCGAGAAAGACATGCACTGGAATAGGCAAACACCTGCTCAGACACACAGTGAAAGAGAGTGAAAGACAAATACAAATAAATAGATTCAGACACACAAACAGTGAAACACAGGCACTTTAGACATACAAACCAACAAAGACAGAGAGTGGGATATGCAAACACGCGCCCAGACACACAAGCAAAAAGAGTGAGAGATACATACAAGCACTTAGATTCAGACATACAAACCGAGAAAGACATGCACTGGAATAGGCAAACACCCGCCCAGACACACAGTGAAAGAGAGTGAAAGACAAATACAAATAAATAGATTCAGACACACAAACAGTGAAACACAGGCACTTTAGACATACAAACCAACAAAGACAGAGAGTGGGATATGCAAAAACGTGCCCAGACACACAAGCAAAAAGAGTGAGAGATACATACAAGCACTTAGATTCAAACATAATAACCGAGAAAGACAGGCACTTAGATATGCAAACCATCAAACACAAACACTGGGACTTGCAATTACCATCCCTGACAAACAAGCAAAAGTAGTGAGAGAAACATACAAACACATAGATTCAGACATAGAAACAGAGAAAGACAGGCACTTCAGACTTACAAACCTACAAAGACAAACGCAGGGACATGCAAACACGAACCCTGATAAACAGACAAGTGGTGTGTCTAACACATTTAAATAAATAGATTCAGACATACAAACTGAGAAAGACAGGCAATAGGACAAGCAAACATTCCGCCCAAACTCACAAGCAAAAAGAGTGAGAGACACATACAAATGCATAGATTCAGACATACAAACCGAGATTCTTTCTCTGTTTGTATGTGTGATTCTATGTATTTGTATGTGTCTCTTACTATTTTTGCTTTTGTGTCTGGGCGGCTGTTTGTTTATTCCAATGCATGTCTTTCTCGGTTTGTGTGTCTGAATCTACATATTTGTATGTGTTTTTCACTCTCTTTGTCAGTGTGTGCGGCAGGTGTTTGCTTATCCCAGTGCATGTCTTTCTTGGTTTGTATGTCTGAATCTATGTATTTGTATCTGTCTCTCACTCTTTTTGCTTGTGTGTCTGGGCGGGTGTTTGCATGTCAAAGTGCCTTTCGGTTTGTATGTCTGAATTTATGTTTTTGTATATGTCCCTCACTCTCTAAGTCTGTGTGTCAGGGTGGGTACTTGCCTGTCCCGGTGCCTGTCTTTGTCGGTTTGTATATCTGAATCAATATATTTGTATGTGTTTTTTTTATTTCTCTTATTCTCTTGGTGTGTATGCCTGGTCGGGTCTTTGCTTGTTCCACTGCCTGTCTTTGTCGGTTTGATAGTCTGAATCCATGTATTTGTATGTGTTTCTCACTCTCTTTGTCTCTTTGTCAGGGTTGGTGTTTGCAAGTCGTATTTTTTGTCTTTGATGGTTTGTATATCTGAAGTGCCTGTCTTTCTCGGTTTGTATGTCCAAAGCTATGTGTTTGTACGTGTCTCTCACTCTTTTTGCTTGTTTGCCTGGGCTGGTGTTTGCATATCCCACTGTCTGTATTTGTTGGTTTGTATGTCTAAAGTGCCTGTCTTTCTTTATTTGAATGTCTATTTCTATTTATTTGTATTTGTCTCTCACTCTCTTTGACTGTGTGTCTGGGCGGGTGTTTGCTTATCCCAGTGCATGTCTTTCTCTGTTTGTATGTCTGAATCTATGTATTTGTATGTGTTTCTCACTCTCTGTGCCTGTTTCTGTGTGTCTGATCAAGTGTTTGCTTATCCCAGTGCCTGTCTTTCTCGGTTTTAATGTCTGAATCTAAGCATTTGTATTTGTATCTCATTCTTTTTGTTTGTGTGTTTGGGCGGGTTTTTGCTTGTCCCACTGCCTGTCTTTTTCGGTTTGTATGTCTGAATCTATGTATTTGTATGTGTTTCACACTCTCTTTGTCTGTTTGTCTGGGTTGATGTTTGCAAGTCCCACTGTTTGTCATGGTTGGTTTGTATGTCAGAAGTGTTAGTCTTTCTCGGTTTTTACGTGAATCTATGTATTTGTATGTGTTTCTCATTATTTTTGCTTGTGTGTCTGGGCGGGTGTTTGCTTATTCCAGTGCATGTCTTTCTCGGTTTGTGTGCCTGAATCTAACTATTTGTTTGTGTTTCTGACTCTCTTTGTCAGTGTGTGCGGGCAGGTATTTGCTTGTCCCATTACCTGTCTTTCTCGGTTTGTATGTCTGAATCTGTATGTCTGAACTATTGCTGAGCCAAGCTAGGAATAACCGTACTTGATTTTATTCTAATTTACATCAACCCAAACCAAGAGATCCTCTTATTATTTCTTGAAAAGGGCTTTGTGTTCCTTGGTCCTTTAGTAAGCTTTAACTTTAGTAGGGAAAACTCTCAATTGAATATATATGGACAAAAAGGTCTGGAAATTCTTAGATTGACGATATTATTCCCTTTTTCCCAAACCTATTTGTATAAACATTGAGTCCATCTTTCTATAAACAGTCAGTACGGGTTTAACAAAATGAAAGAATGATTAAAAAGGGAACAGTGTTCTACTTCGTATAAATGTCTGAAGACTGCTCAAGGGGAAAAGTAATGTTGTTGTCCGATTATTCCAATTTCCTGGGTATAAGATCTTTATAACAGTCAAGCTAAATTCCAAGGAACTCTAGGCTGAAAAGGGGAAGCACAAAAGGCTCTCCTAACGTTGATTTCTTGGTTAAGTTTCTTTCTCCTGTTTGAACCCTCAGTTATTCGAAGCTTTTTCTACAAGTTTAAATTTCTGGGAAGAAATTTATTTTTGCTTATCCCTCCAATTAGTTTCGACTATTGAAAAGCTCAATAGCTCTCTGAATTTCCAATTGAAAGAGCCCTTTTTAAAGTTTTTCGGACAACACTTTCTATATAACCATTATATGTCCCCAGGGCATAACTTACAACCTTAGCCGTGAGGGCTGTGAGGGGGTTGTCATACTCAAGAACATAATTTCCTGACCCTTCAACTATTTTCAACAAAATGAATATATTAAAATGTTGATCGGAAGTATTTGGGGAAATGATTGGCGTGGGGGGGGGGGAGTTATTTCTCCCTCCGATCGTTTTTAGCTATTAATAAGCGCGCTAGCCCTCTCAATATACAATTGAATGAGTCCTTTTTGAAGTTTCTACGACAACGCTGACAAAGACCTAATTTCCAGAACTTTTAACTAAGTTGAACAAAATGTTCATCTCAAAATTTAGATTGGATGTGTTTGGGGATATGGCGGGCGTCAGAGGGGCGTTAGTTGCCTTATAATAACTTTCAACAATCAAAAAGGTTCTAAAACTGGAATGTTTCCTGACTGGAAGGTTATGCTGACTGTAACGTCTTTTTTTAATATATTAAAAAGAAACTTGCCCAAAATAACCGTGAGAGGGGGTTAGTTGCCCTCCAATCACTTTCGAAAACTAAACGACATTGGTCTTTGGAATGTCAAATCAAATGAGCCCTTTTTCATGTTTTTACGACAAAGGTTTCAAAACCTTATATGCCTCCAGGAAATAACCAGTAACCGTAGCCCTGAGGGCTGTGCGGGTTGTGTCATCGTCAAAGACCTAATTTCCAGAACTTTCAACTACGAAGAACAAAATGGCTATCTGAAAACTTTGATTGGATGTGTTTGGGGAAATGGTGTGCGTAAGAGGGGGATTAGCTACCCTCCAATCACTTTTGACTATTAAAAAGGGCACTAGCCCTCTCAATTTCCAAATTATTGAGCCCCTTTTGAAGTTTCTACGGGAACGCTATATAAAAAAACCTTATATGTCCCCAGGGTATAACTTGCAAAATTTGCCCTGGGGGCTCTGGGGGGTTTGTCATCCTCAAATACATAATTTCCAGAACTTTCAACTACATTGAAGAAAATGGCTATCTCAAAACTTTGATAAAGTGTTTTTGGGGAAATGGTGGGTGTGAGAGGGGGGTTAGTTGCTCTCCATTCATTTTTGACGATTAAAAAGTGCACTAGCCCTTTCAATATCCAATTAAATGAGCCCTTTTTGAAGTTTTTACGACAAAACTTTCTTTAAAAACCTTATATGCCCCCATGGTATAACTTACAACCATTGCCCTGAGGGTTGTGGGGGTGGAGATGGGGGGTGACAATCCTCAAAGACTTGATTTCGAGAACTTTAAATTACAATGAAAAAAATGGCTATCACAAAATTTTGATTCTATGTGTTTGGGGAAATGGCGGGTGAGAGGGGGGGGGGGTCAGTAGCGCTCCAATTACTTTTGAGTTTTAAAAGAGCACTAGCCATTTCAATTTCCAATCGAATGAACCCTTTTTGAAGTTTGTAAAACATTACTTTCTATAAAAACCTTATATGCCCCCTGGGCATAACTTAGAACCCTTGCCCTGAGTGCTCTGAGGAAGGGGGGGGTGTCATCCTTAAAGACCAACTTTCCAAAACTTTCAACTATGTTAAAAAATGGCTATCAATAAATTTTTATTGGATGTGTTTGGGGAAAAGGTGGGCAAGAGAGAGGGGTTAGTTGCCCTCAAATCACTTTAGACTATTAAAAAAGCTACTAGCCCTGAATTTTCGAATCGAATGAGCACTTTTTCAAGTTTCTACGACAAAGATATCAATAAAAACCTTATATGCCCCCAGGGCATAAGTTGTCACTTGAATAGCTTGGTAAAGTATTTGGATAGTTTGAAGTCAGAAAACAATTCTTTCTAGCTATATGGCAGCTAAAAAATTACGGAAGAATAGTGAGTTATCTTGAAATTTTCTTAAGAAACTAACTAAAAAAAAAAAAAAAAAAAAAAAAAAAAAAAAAAGAAAAACACCTTACTAATCAGGTATAACCCTTGCCCTGAAGACTGTGGGGGGAGTGTCCTGCTCAAAGGTATAATTTCAAGATTTGATAACTGCGTAGAACAAAATGGCTATCTCAAAATTCTGATTGGATGTGTTTGGGGAAATCATGGGCGTGGAAGGGGTATTAGTTGCCTTCCAATCACTTCTGAATATTAAAAAAGACACGCGCCATTTCAATGTCCAATCGAATGAGACCATTTTGAAGTTTCTACAACAACACATTCTATCAAGCCTGATATGCCCCTAGGTCATAACTTAAAACCCTTGCCCTGAGGGTGTTTGGGGATGCTGTCATCCTCAGAGACCTAATTTCCAGAAATTTCAAATACGTTGAACAAAATTACTATCTCAAAATTTTGATTGGATGTGTTTGGGGAAATGGCGGGCGTGAGTGGGGGGTTAGTTGCCCTCCAATCACTTTTGGCTATTGAAAAGGGCACTAGCTCTTTGAATTTCTAATCGAATGAGCCTTTTTTGAAGTTTCTATGACAACACTTTCTATAAAAACCTTACATACCCCAGGGCTTAACTTACAGCCCTTGCCCTGAGGTTTTGGGGTCTTCTGCTCCTCAAAAACATAATTTCTATCTGGAAATCAACTACGCTGAACAAAATGGTTATCTAATAGTTTTCATTGGACTTGTTTAGGGAAATCGTGGGCGTTTCCCCAAACACTTTCGACTATTAAAAAGGGCCCGAGCCACTCCGATTTCCAATCGAATGAGTCCTTTTCCAATTTTCTGCGACAACTGCTTCGATACGAAGTGCCCTAGTCTAAAACCAAAAACAAAACAAATGATAAATAATACATTGTGCCAACATCGTTCTTTACTTTTGCGGCGCTATTGCGCTGCCTATGAATAACTAAAAAAACTTCTTCCACAAAATAAGTTTTTCAAAAAAGCAAAGAACTTCATTAAACCAAAAATAGAAAAAAAAACAGAATCAAATAATCTACCAAGCATCCAACTACCATAAATCAATTTCAATAAATAAATAAAACGCAAAACAAACAGAAATTAAAAAAAAACTCAAAACGAGCAGAAATTGATATGAATAGGGTTCTAAACCCATATGCTTTCTAAAACCCAGAATGTAATTTGTTCGTTACCGAAACAAATTGAAATGAATTTACTGAAATAAATGTGCATTGTCAGTTTAATATACTTATGCTGATATTTGTTCCTTAAAATCTTAAGTAATTTTTGATTTCTTATAGTGATACAAATCAAAATTTAAAAGAATTTTCAAGAAACATTTGTAAAAATACCTATCTCAATATTTTGGTTGGATGTGTTGGTAGAATTGATGTGTTTGTGGAGACATTAGGTCGTCTGTCTCGACATCAGGTCATTTTTATGGACATCGGGACATCTGTCAGGATAACAGATAGTCTGTCTGGACAATTGGACATCTGTCTAGACATCTGGGCATCTGTCTGGTCATCTGTACATCTTCTGGACATCAGGTCGTCTATATCTGTTTGGGCATCAGGTCATCTGTCCGGAAACTGGAATATCTTAATGGACATCGGGTTGTTTGTTTGGACATCTGAACATCTGTCTGCTTATCTGGATATCTGTCAAGATTTCAGGTCGTTTGTCTGGACATCTGGATATCTGTCTGGTCATCGAGACATCTGTTTGGATATCAGGTCATCTTTCTAGACATCTGGACATCGGGACATATTTCTGAACATCAGGTCGTCTGTCTTGACATCTGGACATCTGTCTGGTCATTTGGACATGTGTCTGGACATCAGGTCGTCTGTCTGTACATATGAACTTCTGTCTGGACATCAGATCATCTGTCTGGACAATCGGGACATCTGTCTGGACATCAAGTTATCTGTCTGGAAATCTGAACATCTGTCTGACTATCTGGACATCTGTATGGACATCAGGTCATCTGTTTGGAAATCTAGACATCTGTCTGGTCATCTGGACATCCGTCTGGACATAATGTCATCTGTCTGGACATCTGTTTGGTCATGTGGAAATCTTTCTGGACATCAGGTCATCTGTCTGGCCAACTGGACATATGTCTTGAAATCAAGTCGTCTGTCTGGACATCGGGACATCTGTTTTGACATCAGGTCGTCTCTTTGGATATCTGAATATCTGTGTAGACATCTGAAAATCTGTCAAGACATCTGGATATCTCTTTGGACATCAGGTCATCCGTTTGGACATCTGGACATGTGTCTGGACATCAAGTCGTCTGTTCGAACATTGAAAAATCTGTCTGGACATTATGTTTGTCTGTCTGGACATCTGTCTAGACATTTGGACATTTGTCTGGACACCAGGTCGTCTGTCTGGACATCTGGATGTTTGTATGGACATCAGGCCATCTGTCTGGACATTTGTTTGGTCATATGTACATCTGTCTTAACATCAGGTCATCTGTGTAGACATCTGGACATCTGTTTGGTCATCTGGACGTCTGTCTGGACATCAGGTCGTCCGTCTAGACATCTGGATATCTGTCTAGACATTTGGTCGTCTGTCTGGACATCAGGACATATGAATGGACATCAGGTCTTCTTTCTGGACATCTGTCTGGACATCGGGACATCTATCTGGACATCAGGTTTTCTGTGTGGACATCTGAACATCAGTCTGACTATCTGGACATCTGTCTGGAAATCAGGTCATCTGTTTGGAAATCTAGACATCTGTCTGGTCATCTGGACATCCGTCTAGACATAATGTCGTCTGTCTGTACATCTGTCTTGTCATTTGGAAATCTGTCTGGACATCAGGTCATCTGTCTGGCCAACAGGACATATGTCTAGAAATCAGGTTGTTTGTCTGGACATCGGGACATCTGTCGTGACATCAGGTCGTCTGTTTGGACATCTGAACATCTGTGTAGGCATCTGGAAATCTGTCGAGACATCTGGATATCTCTTTGGACATCAGATCATCTGTTTGGACATTTGTCTGGACATCAGGTCGTCTGTTCGGACATTGTAAAATCGGTCTGGACAATAGGTTGTCTGTCTGGACATCTGTCTAGACATCTGGACATCAGGTTGTCTGTCTGGACATATGGATATTTGTATGGACATCAGGTCGTCTGTCTGGACATGTGTCTGGTCATATGTACATCTTTCTGAACATCAGGTCATCTGTATGGATATTTGGACACCTGTTTGGTCATCTGGACGTCTGTCTGGATATCAGGTCGTCTGTCTAGACATCTGGACATCTGTCTTAACATCAGGTCATCTGTGTAGACATCTGGACATCTGTTTGATCATCTGGACGTCTTTCTGGACATCAGGTCGTCCATCTAGACATCTGGACACATGTCTAGACATCGGGTTGTCTGTCTGGATATTAGGACATATGAATGGACATCAGGTCTTCGGTCTGGACATCTGTCTGGACATCGGGACATCTGTCTTGACATCAGGTTGTCTGTCTGGACATCTGAACAACAGTCTGACTATCTGGACATCTGTCTTGACATCAGGTTATCTGTTTGGAAATCTAGACATCTGTCTGGTCATCTGGACATCCGTCTGGTCATAATGTCGTTTGTCTGGACATCTGTCTGGTCATTTGGAAATCTGTCTGGACATCAGGTCCTCTGTCTGGCCAACTGGTTATATGTGTTGAAATCAGGTCGTCTCTCTGGACATCGGGGCATCTGTCGTGACATCAGGTTGTCTGTTTGGACATATGAACATCTTTGTAGACATCTTGAAATCTGTCGATACATCTGGATATCTCTTTGGACATCAGGTCATCTGTTTGGACATCTCGACATCTGTCTGGACATCAGGTCATCTGTTCGGACATTGGAAAATCTGTTTGGACATTAGGTCATCTGTCTGGATATCTGTCTAGACATTTGGACATTTATCTGGACATCAGGTCGTCAGTCTGGACATTTGGATATTTGTATGGACATCAGGTCGTGTGTCTGGACATCTGTCTGGTCATATGGACATCTGTCTGAACATCAGGTCATCTGTATGGACGTCTTTGCATCTGTTTGGTCATCTTGACGCCTGTCTGGAAATCAGGTCGTCTTTCTGGACATCTGGACATCTGTCTGAGCATCAGGTCATCTGTCTAGACATCTGGACATCTGTTTGGTCACCTTGACGTCTGTCTGGACATCAGGTCGTCTGTCTAGACATCTGGACATCTGTCTAGACATCAGGTCGTCTGTCTGGACATCAAGACATATGAATTGACATCAAGTCTTCTGCCTGGACATCCGTCGGTTCATCTGGACATCTTTCTTGACATCAGATAGCATATGTGACATTTGGACATCTCTACGGTCATCTTGACATTTGTCTGAACATCAGGTCATCCATCTGGAGATCTAGACATCAGGTCGACTTTACTGACATCGAGACAGCAGTCTCGACATCAGGTCTTCTGTCTGAACATCTGATCTTCTGTCTTGTTATCTGGACATCTGTTTGGAGACTGAGACATCTGAATGGACATCAGGTTGTCTGTCGGGACATCTGGATATCTGTCTGGTCATCTGGACATCTGTCTTGACATCAGATCGTCTCTCTGACATCTGGGCAACTGTCTGTTCATCTGGACATCTATCTGAACATCAGGTCATCTTTCCTGACATCGAGACAGCTCTCTGGACATCAGGTCCTCTGTTTAGACATCTGACCATCTGTTTGGTCATCTGAACATCTGTTTGGAGATTGGGACATCCGTATGGACATCTGGTCGTTTGTCTTGAAATTTGGTCATCTGTTTAGACATCTGTCTGGACATCAGGTTGTTTTTCTGGACATCTGTCTGGTCATCTGGACGTCAGTCTAGACTTCAAAGCGTCTGTCTGGATATCTGGATATCTGTTTGGACATCAGGTCATCGGTCTGGATATCTGTCTGGACATCAGGTCGTCTGTCTAGACATCTGAGCATCTGTCTGGTAATCTGAACATCTGTCTGGACATCGGGTCGTCTGTCTAGACATCTGGACATCTGTCTGGTAATCTGGATATCTGTCTGGATATCAGGTCTTCTGTATGGTCATCTGGACATCTTCCTTGTCATCTTGATATTTTATGGATATCTGGTCGTCAGTCTGGCCATCTGGCCATCTATACGATCATTAGCTCGTCTGTCTGGACATCTGTCTAGTCATCTGACCATCAGTCTGGACATTAGGTCGTCTTTCTGGACATCTGTCTGAACATCCTTCTAGAGATCAGGTTATCTTTCTAGACATCTGGATATCTGTCTGGACATAAGGTCGTCTGTCTGGACATCAAGTCGTCCGTCTGGATATCTGGACATCTGTCTGGTCATCTGAACATCTGTTTGGACATCGTGTCATCTGTCTAGATATGACAAAACTCTTATCTGAACATCTGAACTAGTCATCTGGACATCCGTCTGGACATCTTGTCGTCTGTCTGGACAGCTGTCTAGACATCTGGACATTTGTCTAGATATCAGGTCGTCTGTCTGGACAGCTGGACATCTGTCTGGTCATCTGGACATCTTTTTGACATCTGGACATCTGTCTAGACATCTGGACAATGTCTGGACATCAGATGTCCGTAAAAAACTTTGGTCTATGGGTGCATAAAACTCTTGGGCTTAGGGGTATCAAAGACTTATAGCCGGCTTCGTGGAACAAGTTCTTAAAATTAATCTCAAGATAAGTCCTTCGGTCCTTACACATAGGCTCATTCATAATACAATCATTTTTGAACCATCGGCGATGATCTTTACTTTGCACACTAAGGTCATTGAAAATATTTTTTTCTGGAAGTTTCTTTTCCAGTGAAGTTAAATATTGGTTGCCCGTCTTGCTGAAATACTCAGAGGTTTTAGAATTTATTCAGACATTTGATTATGTAGCTTGAAGGGTTCGTCGTTTTTTTGTGGGGGGGGATGGGGGACAAATACTAACGGAAGAGATGAAACTGTTCATAGCCATGAAGGATATTGAAATACTTCCCGATTTGTTATCTAAACCTTTAAGCAGGGAAAATTGTTTTTAGAATTTGCTCTTAATAAGGATGGTCCCGGTTGTACGCTTCGTCTAGTTTATCTCCCAGCGTAGCTAAATTGATTTGGATATAATTGTTCATACGTACGTATTGGATTGGCAACCCTTCTTGACTGCTAAGATCCTTCCATCGACCATGCAGTATGTTGCTACTTTGAACTGATTTTGAACTTTGTATCCAGTAATACTAAGCTAAGTTCAAACCTACTATGACATCAAAGGACTAAAAACCTAAAATTGCTTCATTGGAACAAACATTTTGAGTTCTAGTTCCATCTTGGAGCAAAAGAGGAAATCAAACCACATTATGAGCTCCTTCAGAAGGATTTTGGAGCCTTAAGTCTACTTACCTTGTCCCTTTAAGTATACTGACCTCATCTTTCAGGCGTTGAATTTTTTGGCGTTGAGATTGAGCTTGATTTTCCCGCAAAAAATATAAAACTTGTTGCTCCAAAATTAATTTATCAGCTTTTTTTCCCTTAATTTTTTTGCACCCTTTCAATTTTGACTCAACTTTTTCGTGTCTTCTTTGCCCATTTTGCTGTTTTCCTTGTTCGTCTTCTGTTTGCCATCTGCTACATTCTTTTCTACTATTGCTATCCCGCCAAATTTGTATTTGAATCATATCGACATCACAGATGATCAGATCACTATCTCTAATTATGACGTAATTTCGGGCGTAAAAAAGCTTGCACGAATAAGAATCATATTGGAGTGGATAATATTAGAGCCTAATTATGACGTCATCTAACTGACATCTAAAAATGACGTTGAATCTGGTATATAGCTACTCACCTACAGGGAATCATATTAGTTTGGATTTAAACTCTGACAAAAATGAATTTTATGAAGAAAGCTATTGCTCCAGTCCCAAAAAAGAATAAAGATATCGGAAAATATATGGAGCTTCCTGGTACCGACAAGGGTAAAGCAGTTTTCAGATTCCCTCCTGAAGCCAGTGGCTATCTCCATATTGGCCATGCAAAGGCGGCCCTGATTAATCAGCATTATAAGGAGAAGCATGAGGGGACACTGATCCTGAGATTTGATGATACTAATCCTGCAAAAGAGAAAGCTGACTTCGAAAAAGTTATACTTGAAGATCTGAAAATTCTTGAAGTCAAATGGGACAAGTTTTCTCACACTTCAGATTACTTTGATTTGTGCCTTTCCTTTTGTGAAAAATTAATTAAAGAGGGCAAGGCCTTTGCTGATGATACAGAACCAGAGCTGATGAAGCAGGAAAGGATCCAAAAGATTGAATCTCAAAGAAGAAACACACCACCGGCAGAAAATCTTAAAATATGGGAAGAAATGAAGAAAGGAACTGAGCTTGGACAGAAGTATTGCATACGAGTTAAAATTGATATGACTTCTGTTAATGGATGTATGCGTGACCCAGTCATTTATAGATGCAAAAATGAGCCCCATGTCAAAACAGGGAATAAATACAAGGCCTACCCTACTTATGATTTCGCATGTCCCATCGTTGATTCTGCAGAGGGAGTCACGCATGCTCTGAGAACAACAGAATACCATGATAGAGATGTCCAGTACTACTGGCTTTGCGATGTTTTGGGCATAAGAAAGCCTTACATTCATGACTATGCCCGATTGTGCTTGAATAACACAGTTCTATCGAAGCGAAAGCTGACATGGTTCGTCAATGAAGGATATGTTGATGGATGGGACGATCCCAGAATGCCCACTGTTCGCGGAGTGCTTCGCAGAGGAATGATGGTAGAAGCACTTCGACAATTTATTTTGGCACAGGGATCATCGCGATCTATTGTGAACATGGGCTGGGACAAAATATGGGCCATTAATAAGCAAGTAATTGAGCCGATTGCTCCGCGCTACACTGCCATTGAGAAGGATGGAAGAGTTCCAGTGCTGATAAATGGTGCTATAGAGGAAGCGCTAACGGTTCAAAAGCACCCTAAAGATGATAAGATCGGGTATAAAACAGTTTGGACGGCACCAAAAGTGTTTATTGAGGCTGCTGATGCTGAAAAATTGAAGGAAAGTGACAATGTCACTTTTATCAACTATGGAAACGTGTTGCTACAAAAAATTCACCGCAAATGCGGAAAAGTTGAGTCCATAGAAGGCAGAGCCAACTTGTCCAACAAAAATTACCAAAAAACATTAAAGATTACGTGGCTTGCAGATACGCCTAAAGCCCCTTTGATCCCTACTGTCGAAGTAGATTTCGATCATTTAATCAACAAACCTCTGCTGGCCAAAGAGGAAGACTTTAAACAGTTCATTGGCCATCAGACTTGGTTTGAAAAGCAGCTCCTTGGGGATCCTGAACTCAAGAACTTAAAAAAAGGTGATATAGTTCAAATTCTGCGCAAGGGTTTCTATATTTGTGACCAGCCATCATACATTAGTAATTTAACGTCAGTTGAACACCCAGTACTACTGTTCAAGATTCCAGATGGGAAGCCAGCTCCTGTAGCTACCAAACTGTCTCCCTGTCCGCAAGCTCCGGATCAAGAAAAATTCCTGTCTTCAGAGACTCCTGGATCATCCAGATCTCAAGAAGGCTCTACCGGTAGCTTATGCAGCTACTGCCACCTGGCAGCTGAAGACTCAACTGCACTCAAGTGCTTCTTCTGCAGTGAGTATGAACATGTTTCTTGCCGAGGGATGCATCTAGACTTATTCCTAGCACTGAAAGCCCATGATAAGAGCTCACTACTAAAATATGAATGTGCATGCTGTAGTAAGCGAAATGTAGCGAAACAATTGGCAGTAGCTTACAGTTTTAGTTTAGAGTTATAGTAGTTAAGAGTTTTAGTTTAGAGTTTATAAGTTTACTTTAGAGTCTTAGCTTAGAGTTTTAGTTAGAGTTATAGTTTAGTTTAGTTTTAGGTAAGAGTTTTTGTTTAGAGTTTAGAGTCTTAGCTTAGAGTTTTAGTTAAATTTTAGTTTTAGTTTAGAGTCTTAGCTTGGAGTTTTAGTTCTATTTATTGTTTAGTTTACTTTTAGTTGAGAATTTAGAGTTCTAGTTTAGAGTCTTAGCTTAGAGTTTTTGTTAGAGTTATAGTTTAGTTTAGATTTAGTTAAGAGTTTTGGTTTAGATCTCTAGTTTAGTTTTAGTAAAGAGTTTTAGTTTAGTTAAGAGTATCAGTTTGGAGTTTAGAGTTTTAGCTTATAGTCTTAGCTTAGAGTTTTAGTAAGAGTTATAGTTTAGTTTAATTTTAGTTAAGAGTTGTAGTTTAGACTTTAGAGTTTTAGCTTAGAGTTTAAAGTTTAGAGTTTTAGTTAGAGTTATAGTTTAGTTTAATTTTTGTTAAGAGTTTTAGTTTAGAGTTATAGTTTAGTTTTAGTTAAGAGTTTTAGTTTTGAGTTTCAGTTTGGTATTAGCTTACAGTTTTAGTTAGAGCTATAGTAGTTAAGAGTTTTAGTTTAGAGTTATAGTTTAGTTTTAGTTAAGAGTTTTAGTTTAGAGTTTCAGTTTGGTATTAGCTTACAGTTTTAGTTGGAGTTTTAGTTTAATTAAGAGTTTAAGTTTAGAGTTTTAGCTTAGAGTCTTAGCTTAGAGTTTTAGTTAGACTTATAGTTTAGTTTAATTATAGTTTAGACTTTAGAGTCTTAGTTTAGAGTTTAGAGTTTTAGTTAAAAGTTTTAGTTTAGAGTTTCAGTTTGGTATTAGCTTACAGTTTTAGTTAGAGTTATAGTAGTTAAGAGTTTAGTTTAGAGTTTTACTTTAGAGTCTTAGCTTAGAGTTTTAGTTAGAGATATAGTTTAGTTTAGTTTTAGTTAAGAGTTTTAGTTTAGAGTCTTAGCTTAGAGTTTTAGTTCTATTTATAGTTTAGTTTAGTTTTAGTTGAGAATTTAGAGTTTTAGTTTAGAGTCTTAGCTTAGAGTCTTTGTTAGAGTTATAGTATAGTTTAGTTTTAGTTAAGAGTTTTAGTTTAGAGCTCTAGTTTAGTTTTAGTAAAGAGTTTTAATTTAGAGTTGTAGTTTAGAGTTTTAGCTTAGAGTCTTAGCTTAGAATTTTAGTTAAGAGTTTCTTGTTAAGAGTTTTAGTTTAGAGTTATGGTTTAGTTTTAGTTAAGAGTTTTAGTTTAGAGTTTCAGTTTGATATTAGCTTACAGTTTTAGCTTAGAGTTATAGTAGTTAAGAGTTTTATTTTAGAGTTTATAGTTTTAGTTTAGAGTCTTAGCTTAGAGTTTTAGTTAAGAGTTTTTTGTTTAGAGTTTAGTCTTAGCTTAGAGTTTTACTTAGAGTTATAGTTTTAGCTCAGTTTTATTTAAGAGTTTTCTCCTTTGATTGTGCAGAATCTAGAGGAGGTGCTTCCTATTTAGGGGGATCTGTGACGGTAACGGCGGGCCTCTCATGATAAGGTCTATGTTTGTCCACATGTTGCAATGCATCTTAAAGTAAAACTAGCTTTTTATCACCGGCAATATTTTCATTATTAATGAATTTGCTTAGATTGTCTTCAAAATATTCCACGGGCGAGAGGACAAGTTCAAATGGTTTCAATTTATAGGGTTTAGCCATCTAGAGAAAACTATTTACAAGTCCTGTGATTATTGGTAGTAAAGGTGTGAAAAAGCTACCGCCCCCTTGAAGGAGACGTTTTCTTAAAAAAAAAAAATTTCCCTTGTATTTGCAAGTCAAGAACGTACAGTGAAACGATGTTGCTTTGTCTGTTGTCTAACACCTTCTGGGAAGTTTACATTGCCCTTAGTTAAATTTAAACAAAGTTCAGATATTAGATTGATGAAATCATTTTCAACATCATTTTTTAGTATAGCCATCCTAAGTGGAGGTTTTGAAGTGCCTAAAACGGAAAATAAATACTGTTGTTCATGTAGTTTCTTCAGTGTAATGATGGCAACTAATAGCCTTTTCTACTGTTCACTGGAAGATATACTGTAATTTCTTTGTCGAAAGTATCTGTGACTACATTTAAATCCTTGGGTGTATTCTGATTAAGATCTAGCAAAATGTACCCGTAGGGCTTATTTGTCGCCTGAGTGTACGCTGACAACAGAAATTTTGGAGCACCTGGATATATTTGCTTATTGAGAATTATTATGGAGCTAGAATCACGAACAACTCTGTAGATAATATAGATGGTGCAGTTCAAAGCAAGGGTTCTCATACATTTGCTCTGATGAAACAGATTGTGTAGAACTAGGGTTATGGAAATGTGTTCATGATGAGAGGGAACGGTAAACAACTGTATCATTTCCTGTGAGAACTGTTCAATTGATTCAGCCAAATCATCAATAATAAGCCATGAGTTTGGTTCAATACTATTGAAACAATAAAGTCCCCGTATGAATTGTATCATCATTGATGTGCCAATAGGTTTTGTTTGTTTATAGGATTCTTGGGAAAAACTATTACAAGAATAAATTTTCGTCGGTTTATTCAAAAACATTTTATTGAAATTTTGAATTATTTTAGCTAAAAGTTTCGTTTTCCCCAACATTTATGGACCACAAAGAAGCGATCTGAATGGTGTTTTGAATTGATACATACTGCTGTTGACAAAAGTCAGACTACAAATAACTGTAAACCATACTTGTCCAATGAATAAATAATAATAATTTCCCCATAGATCTATCTACGTTAACAAGAACAACAAAAACAATATTTCTTTCATTTATTAACATAAAAATACTTGTACAGCATAAATAACACACACTATTTGTTCAACAAGAACATTTATTATCATAAACACTTTTTTGTACAGCAAGAACAACAACACTATTTGTTCAACAACATTTTTTCACTTGTTGAACAAAAACACTTTTTTCTGTACAGCAAGAACACCAATATTTATTAACAAGAACATCAACAACAATATATATTATCAAAAACACTTTTTTTTGTTCAACAAGAACAACACATACTATTTTTACAACAACATTTATTGTCATAAAAAACACTTTTTGTAGAGCAATAACACCAACAGTAATAGTACATACACATTTTTGTAAAACAGAACTATTTGTACAACAACAACATTTTTCACTTAAAAAAACAACAACTTACAACAAAAGCACAATTGAACACTATGAATTTAAAGGATACCCCCCTGAGGCCCCCCCTCCGGGGTATCGCGGGGCCGAAGGCAGGCCGTGGGCGGGAGGCGCAAACCGAAAGCGGAGCTCTCCACCCCCCGGGGTCACTGTGGAAAAACTGTATACAATAGCCTAAGGCCGGCCGTGGGCGGGAGCTGCGGACCGAAGGCGGGGCCCCCAGCCCCCGGGGTTACTGTGGAAAAACTGTATACAATAGTCGCCTCCACCGCTACTGCAGGTTAGGTTAGAGAATTTAAGTTAATTTATCAGGAAAGGTTAGGTTGGGTTAGGTTAGGTTAATTTATCAGGTGAGGTTAGGTTGGGTTAGGTTAATTTAATTTATCCAGACCAAGTTGGTTGCAATAGTCTACTCATTCAAGCCGGTCTGGAATTCAATAGTGGCCATGGGGGAGTGCATTTACACCATTCTCGAGCACAAAGACTTTGTTGGCAGGCACTTTTGCTCTCGGTACTAGACAAATTTCTACACAAATTTTGTAGACACTCATGTTGAAATTGTTTTTTACAAAATGTGTAGGCACCCCTTTACACGCCTGTTTTACATCTTTGTTGTGGGTTTATACGCAATAAACTTTAGGACCGGGGAACACCCCATTGGATATTAAATCGCTCCCTGTCTCTAATTTTAACATTAGTAACTGATTGGGGGCCTGACGTTTCACCAACTCGGGGTAAGGGATGCATTCCAGTTAGTGAAATCCATCCGTGAGCTGATGTGTTCCCCATCTTCTAAATCATTTAATAAATCCCCGGTTTTTACTTTTAACAGCAGAGAATCTGTATCCCCATAATAAACTTGAACCTCCCTCTCCCTTGGCCATTGTACCTTGCACACATTGTAAAAAATTACAACATGAGCTTTTTGTAAATTTCAAGTACTGAACTACCTCCCGCTATATTCTTGTTCAGTACCACATTTCTTTTCTTTCTGTGTAGAAGAACCATGTTTGCCTCTATGCTCGTGAACGATGTAAAATTCTTGGGGGTCAGTCACGACGTCACAACGAGATCTGTTCCGTACGCTTTCATACATTTTGCCAAACGGTGAATTTAAAATAAGCTTGTACATTTCCTTTTCTACTTTACTTAGTGCCCGAGAGCGTTTATCGATAAAGGTATCAATAAACGTCTTCAAATAAGTTTTTTGACTGAATTGCAAGACCCTATGTATTTTCGTGATCTTGAAACCATTGTTCACCATTCAGCGCAAAAGCACAGGGTGAACAACGAAATTATGTTTAGGGTCCAGATGTGCAATCAGTTTCTGCTTAGAGGGGGTCCAGTGCATCCCCATATCATCAACCAATGATCGATTGTATGGGCTCAGCGAGTCCCTTGTCACTGGTCGATTGATACAGGGGAAAACAAAATCTTTGACAGAATCATGAAGCGCCAATGGAATGTGCCCGTCAATTTCAAAGAACAATCCTTGTGGCCCATTGTCCTCGACGGTGTGAATGTCGGGGATCTCACAAGGATTCTCAAGCCATTTATAGTTTCCACACGGCAAAGAGTAGTGAGACATTGCCGAGGGGTATATAGAGGTCATGTCAAGGAAAACTGCATTTGACTTTACACCCGTGTCTTGCCCACTTGGATCTGTTGTCAAAACGCGATCTCCATGAAAAACATACCCCCCTCATTGATCTTTCTTGAAAATGGTGTTGATCTACATCATTGATCAACCCTATTTCTTCTCTACTAATTTTCGAAATCAAGTCCATCACCAAATGTAGTGTGGAAAAATAATAACCTATATCTAATCCAAACTCTGAATAGATTTGGTCAGTGTTTTTACAGACAATATCTAACAGAGTTAAAACGTCACTGGCCAAGTACAATCTACAATAATCCCACCCATTTTTACAATTACCCTTAGCCCAGACCTTCTTGGCAAATTCGTATTCCTCGGCAGTGCATTCACTGTTGGTGAGTGAATTATAGAAAGCTTCAATTGGAGGCAGTTTCTCCTCGCTTAACCGAGCACCAGAACAGTAATAGTTCTGCATATAACTATTACGTATGCATATACACCTTTACAGGTCAGTTGGCCATACATTTCACTGTCTCGAAAGTGCTGTTTAAGCAAAGGAAAACTATCAAAATCGTCGCTTTTCTGCACTTGAATCAATTGACTCAATACCTTGGGGAAAAAACTAAATGAATCTAAAAACATGATTTTATTCCAACAGGTATGCCCGTTATTCACTACCTGCCATTTCAACTCGAGAAGCACCAACTTATCGGCTGATTTGGGCATAATATTATAGGTAAATGAATTTTTTACCCATGGACTATCTACTCCCCCTCCCTCCCTATGCATACGTGCCAAAGCCGATAAAATAAATTTTAAATCATAATTTGCGTTGTGAATGAAAACCGGTATAAAAAACTGCTGGCTTACATTCACATTGCATGATTGATGTGCTACACTACGAAAATTTCTACCTCCTGAGGATATTTCCTGCCACAAGTGATCATGGTCAATCACTTTCCCCTTCCCCGCTATTTTCCCCCTAGTCCCTTTCCCCTTAGTCCCCTCTTCAAACTCACCCTTAAAAACCCAGCATCTTTTTTTTATTTTTAATCGCGAGACGATCCACTGCAGACAAAAACAATGGGTAATGAGTATTTCTCAAACGAGAAATAGCTCCATTTGCAAAGCAAATAGAGGAAACTGCTATGGCCAGATGTTCTTTGATTCGATTTGGAAATCGGGGATCGTTCATATCCACTAGCCTAGCTTCACAATCCAAAGAGATTTTATTGCTTTGCAGGAGGGTATTTTGGAAATTTTTAAAACGTAAAATGGCCCTATCACCCGAAACCGTTTCCACATTTTGATAGCCATACCGTCTACAATGCTTCATATGATTCTGTAGCTTTAAAACATTACAAAATTGGTAGGCATGACAGGCATGTTGGACAGTAAAAAAGTACCCCTAGATCCCTACCCCCTCTCAGAACTCTACTGATGTCTGTAATTGGGTTGAAATGGCCAATTGTATCGGGTTCACTAGGTGATGTATAAAACTACCAAACCCAGTGCTTTACCAATTCAATTGATGGGAACTTTACTGGGAACAACACCCCCTTTTTATTAGAACGAATACCCTCTTGAAATTCAGTTTCACATTGGACCACAGTAACGCCGATATTTAAATGGGTATTGGCCCTTTCAAAAATATCATTGGATCTTAACGTTACTGGGAATTTTCCCTCTAAACAAGTGAAATCTACAGGGGGAAAATCAGACCCCACCTTCCCATGTACAACCCATTATTCTAAATTTGTCTTTGTAGCGTCATTTTGCAGAGGTCGGAAAGCTGAAATGAGGAAGGCGTACATGAAACATTTTTGACCTGTTTCAAAACAGATTTGTTGAACGCCCTTGCAACCCTCTAACTCGGGATTATATTTTAAAACTATAGCCCTCTCCCCCCCCCCCACTTAAAATAAAATCCCTTTTAAATTTACAAATATTTATGCTTAAATTTTCAATAAAAAGAACCACAGATCCACTACCATTCTCATGATAATTTTCGAGATGCGTAATAATGTAGTCTATCCATTGCATAAAAACTGTTTCGTAATTTTCCAAATGCGGATAGACCCCTACCATCTCGGTATGTACATAATGATAATAAACTTCACTTTTACCCTCATTTAAATAAAATACCTTTGAAACAATTAAAACATTCATAGCGTCCCTACCCCCTCCCCCACAACTGAATCTGGTTTTCTATGAGTGCTTGAATTTTATCTACATACACATGGACAATATCTATAGGGTCAAATATAAAATTACCCCCCCCCCCCCGTAAGTGAATTAAAAGGATCCCCGAAAGTTGCAGTGTAGACGACTATTGTGTTTAATATCGAATGTGACCGCTGGAATTCGGGAATTATCGTAAATTGCGTATTGTTACCCTCTTGTATATTATCATCATCCCTTCCCACTTTGTTCAACAATAGGATTGTGAGAAGCCATTTCATTTGTTTGAATTATGTTCATGTAATCTGTGGGGGAAGAGTTCCCCGTTAATTCATTAACAACATCATCCAAAAGTTGCATAGTATTTGGACTTAGCAATGCTAAGTCCGAATCTGAACTACCTACATTACCCTGCTCAACTGTTCTAGGTTCTACATTAAATAATTACTTAAAAAATCATCAATATCAAATGGAATTTCTAGAGAATTACCATTCCTTTCACTGTTAGTAGATGTTTCACTGTCGCCAATGAACTCCACAGGCACGTCAATGTGTTCTTCTTCTTCCTCTCCAACTGACGAGGAGGGGAGAGATGGAGAATATGGAACCAATGCAACCTATAAAAGAAAATAGCTTATTTTCAAAGTGTCTAAAACACCCTATTTTTAAAATTTGATTATTATTTACATGTGCTTAAAAAACACGCTTAGTAGCAATTGGTTAATTCACTAATCTATATATCCTGAAAATTCCACCTTAATATAAGATGTTTACAATCTAAAAAATGACATAGTAGGTTTTCATTTTGTTCAAACAACTCCTTAAAAAAAATCATATTAATACTCTTTATCTGCTTTGGAAAAAAACATGATTTGAAATGGATAGCCATCTCCTGTCATGATAAACAACTCGTTCCGATAGAAAGTTGTTTTCTAAGAAATTTGTAGAGGAAAGATTAACCTTTCGTTTATATCACAATAGAAATTACATAACCTTACTATGACCAGAATATAGTGCCTTTTTTTGCTTCTCTAACATAATTTAGCAGGGTGAATGCATGCTCTTGACATGATTCAAACGGGGAACATTATATTTCCTTTGGGAGAAAAAATCTTTTAATATCTCTGACATACTTTTAATATCTTGAAAAATGGCAAAAAAAGGCCTAAAAAGTTGGAAGAAATAGATAGATATTTCTATAACCAGGTAGAAACTAGAGGCAAAATGCTTACATCTCCAAATTCCGGCTGCACTTGGATGCCGGATGGTCCTGCTAGTGCGTGTTGGACGGCAACCTCATGATCTTGTGTAGGCGGGGCAGCTCCTGAGACCCTCGACAAAGTATGATGAGGGGCGGACGGGAAGGTTTCCTCATGATCTTGCGTAGGTGGGGCTGTGGCATTATGAGCACCTGTCCACTCTCTTTTTATCTTTCGGCCAGGCTGTACTTTATCTTTATTATCTTTATGTACTTTACTCTCTCTTTATCTTTGTACCAGTACAGCCTGGCCGAAAGATAAAGAGAGAGTCCAGTATCTTTGTACTGGTACAAAGATAAAGAGAGAGTAAAGTACATAAAGATAATAAAGATAAAGTACAGCCTGGCCGAAAGATAAAAAAGAGTGGACAGGTGCTCATAATGCCACAGCCCCACCTACGCAAGATCATGAGGAAACCTCCCCGTAATCAAATAATCTACCAAGCATCCAACTACCATAAATCAATTTTAATAAATAAATAAAACGCAAAACAAACAGAAATTAAAAAAAAACTCAAAACGAGCAGAAATTGATATGAATAGGGTTCTAAACCCATATGCTTTCTAAAACCCAGAATGTAATTTGTTCGTTACCGAAAAAAATTCAAATGAATTTACTGAAATAAATGTGCATTGTCAGTTTAATATACTTATGCTGATATTTATTCCTTAAAATCTTAAGTAATTTTTGATTTCTTATAGTGATACAAATCAAAAAATTTATAAGAATTTTCAAGAAACATTTGTAAAAATACCTATCTCAATATTTTGATTGGATGTGTTGGTAGAATTGATGTGTTTGTGGGAATGTGTTTGTGGAGACATTAGGTCGTCTGTCTCGACATCAGGTCGTTTTTTTGGACATCGGGACATCTGTCAGGATAACAGATAGTCTGTCTGGACAATTGGACATCTGTCTAGACATCTGGGCATCTGTCTGGTCATCTGTACATCTTCTGGACATCAGGTCGTCTATATCTGTTTGGGCATCAGGTCATCTGTCCGGAAATTGGAATATCTGTATGGACATCGGGTTGTTTGTTTGGACATCTGAACATCTGTCTGCTTATCTGGACATCTGTCAAGATTTCAGGTCGTTTGTCTGGACATCTGGATATCTGTCTGGTCATCGAGACATCTGTTTGGATATCAGGTCATCTTTCTAGACATATGGACATCGGGACATATTTCTGAACATCAGGTCGTCTGTCTTGACATCTGGACATCTGTCTGGTCATTTGGACATGTGTCTGGACATCAGGTCGTCTGTCTGTACATATGAACTTCTGTCTGGACATCAGATCATCTGTCTGGACAATCGGGACATCTGTCTGGACATCAAGTTATCTGTCTGGAAATCTGAACATCTGTCTGACTATCTGGACATCAGGTCATCTGTTTGGAAATCTAGACATCTGTCTGGTCATCTGGACATCCGTCTGGACATAATGTCATCTGTCTGGACATCTGTTTGGTCATGTGGAAATCTTTCTTGACATCAGGTCATCTGTCTGGCCAACTTTACATATGTCTTGAAATCAAGTCGTCTGTCTGGACATCGGGACGTCTGTTTTGACATCAGGTCGTCTGTTTGGACATCTGAATATCTGTGTAGACATCTGAAAATCTGTCAAGACATCTTGATATCTCTTTGGACATCAGGTCGTCCGTTTGGACATCTGGACATCTGTCTGGACATCAAGTCGTCTGTTCAAACATTGAAAAATCTGTCTGGACATTATGTTGTCTGTCTGGACATCTGTCTAGACATTTGGACATTTGTCTGGACACCAGGTCGTCTTTCTGGACATCTGGATGTTTGTATGGACATCAGGCCGTCTATATGAACATTTGTTTGGTCATATGTACATCTGTCTTAACATCAGGTCATCTGTGTAGACATCTGGACATCTGTTTGGTCATCTGGACGTCTGTCTGGACATCAGGTCGTCCGTCTAGACATCTGGATATCTGTCTAGACATTTGGTCGTCTGTCTGGACATCAGGACATATGAATGGACATCAGGTCTTCTTTCTGGACATCTGTCTGGACATCGGGACATCTATCTGGACATCAGGTTGTCTATCTGGACATCTGAACATCAGTCTGACTATCTGGACATCTGTCTGGAAATCTAGACATCTGTCTGGTCATCTGGACATCCGTCTGGACATAATGGGTTTAGAACCCTATTCATATCAATTTCTGCTCGTTTTGAGTTTTTTTTTTAATTTCTGTTTGTTTTGCGTTTTATTTATTTATTGAAATTGATTTATGGTAGTTGGATGCTTGGTAGATTATTTGATTCTGTTTTTTTTTCTATTTTTGGTTTAATGAAGTTCTTTAGTTTTTTTGAAAAACTTATTTTGTGGAAGAAGTTTTTTAGTTCTTCATAGGCAGCGCAATAGCGCCGCCTAAGTAAAGAACGATGTTGGCACAATGTATTATTTATCATTTGTTTTTTGGTTTTAGACTAGGGCACTTCGTATCGAAGCAGTTGTCGCAGAAAATTGGAAAAGGACTCATTCGATTGGAAATCGGAGTGGCTCGGGCCCTTTTTAATAGTCGAAAGTGTTTGGGGAAACGCCCACGATTTCCCCAAACAAGTCCAATGAAAACTATTAGATAACCATTTTGTTCAGCGTAGTTGATTTCCAGATAGAAATTATGTTTTTGAGGAGCAGAAGACCCCAAAACCTCAGGGCAAGGGCTGTAAGTTAAGCCCTGGGGTATGTAAGGTTTTTATAGAAAGTGTTGTCATAGAAACTTCAAAAAAGGCTCATTCGATTAGAAATTCAAAGAGCTAGTGCCCTTTTCAATAGCCAAAAGTGATTGGAGGGCAACTAACCCCCCACTCACGCCCGCTATTTCCCCAAACACATCCAATTAAAATTTTGACATAGTTATTTTATTCAACGTATTTGAAAGTTCTGGAAATTAGGTCTCTGAGGATGACAGCATCCCCAAACACCCTCAGGGCAAGGGTTTTAAGTTATGACCTAGGGGCATATCAGGCTTGATAGAATGTGTTGTTGTAGAAACTTCAAAATGGTCTCATTCGATTGGACATTGAAATGGCGCGTCTCTTTTTTAATATTCAGAAGTGATTGGAAGGCAACTAATGCCCCTTCCACGCCCATGATTTCCCCAGACACATCCAATCAGAATTTTGAGATAGCCATTTTGTTCTACGCAGTTATCAAATCTGGAAATTATACCTTTGAGCAGAACACTCCCCCCACAGTCTTCAGGGCAAGGGTTATACCTGATCAGTAAGATGGTTTGTTTTTTTTTTGTTTTTCTTTGTTTTTTTTTAGTACTAAAGCCAATAATAGCGCTTAATTTTTATGGACTGCAAATATGTTTAAGGATCAATGCGCCCCTGTTCACCAGTATGGCGCCTAAAAGTGCAAAGTAATTTAAATAGCCTCTGAATAGTTCTAAGCCAATTGTTTATCTCAGAATTTCCACTCAGTAGCATTTTGGCCCAGTTTGGGCCATAAACACAGAACTACTCAATAAAAATACAGAAAATTTCACTTGTTTACAAAGAAGTTCAGCCAGAAGTTAAAGATTTCTTCCGACACGTCTTTCACACTTAGGTACAGGGTAGCTCACTACTTTCGGCCGGAGTTTTCATTTAACACAAATCGGAGACTCTTAAAATCAATGTTCTATATATTCTATATATGTTCTATATCTTCTATATACTCCTTAAGAAAAAGTCTGTTTTATTCTCAAGTTGGTGACGAATGTTTGGACCTGAAAGTAATGGAAACTTGATTTCCATTCAAATTTTCACCATGATGAAATCCGACACCATGGAAACGATTATAGAAAAAAAATCCCCAAAAGTTATAGCGCATTAAAAAAAAGAAGAAAATTAAAAAGAAGAAAAAAAATCCCCAAAAGTTATTGCGCATTAACGTATATTTCAAGCTATTTGGGTTTCCCTGAAAGCAAAAACTCAAGAAAAGATAGCAAAATTGTACATTCAGCAATCTACTTCTGGTATCACGCATTTACGAAGTTTTTCATCTGTTTAGTTAACATATATTTTAACACCAAACAAAAGGTACAACATTAGTTCAAAATAACTCGATACCGGATTAAAATATGTTCTTCAAATATATCGGGTATTTAAAATATATTTAAGCTGACGTTGCTAAAAAATTGACGTTTCAAAATTTTTATTTAGCCATCATTGCTCCTTCGGTAGTGCAGAGGATTAATCTCTGCTCGGCAGTACGGAGCCCGGGATTCATTATCACCTGCCGGAGGGCCATCGATGAAGGAGACCAGTCAGTTAAATAAATTCCAACGAAACAAATGTGGGTGCCCTATGCGCCATAAATGATTGAGGAGGAACTACATGTTTGTTTTTATTATCAATTTTTGTACTTCTGAACCAAATGTTATTAAAGGGAAAACTGGTGACGAAAATTTGTATGTTTTAAAAGATATTTATTTTTGCTGAAAGCTGGATTAGTATTTAAATTTTATTCTTTTTTGTTGTCATAGAAAATTCAGAATGTAAATTGTTTTCAAAGTATTTAAGAAGATACTTTATCCGAACAAATTTAAAATTATTTCAGTTTATTTTGAACTATTGTTTTAAACAATCCTACATATAAAATAAGCCCATTAAAGGAAAATGAGCCAAGCCGTTCGTAGTGATAAACAGTTTGTCTCTTATGGTTTCTTAAAGGGTTTCACCTCTTAACGAGTAGTTAAGCTTTATGTTAACTTGTCTCAACCCTCATGAGTAGGGGGGGGGGGAGCTGTTAATTTATTGCCTATATCTCTTTTTCAATATAAGTTTCTTTTTTAGATCTAAACTTCCTCGAAGAAGTGAGAAATCAAATTCCCATCTCCAAGCAAAAAAGGATGGATATGTATGAGACAGTGGAAAAGTCCAAAAAGTCAGCTTAAATATATTTTAAATCCCCGATATATTTGAAGAACATATTTTAATCCGGTATCGAGTTATTTTGAACTAATGTTGTACCTTTTGTTTGGTGTTAAAATATATGTTAACTAAACAGATGAAAAACTTCGTAAATGCGTGATACCAGAAGTAGATTGCTGAATGTACAATTTTGCTATCTTTTCTTGAGTTTTTGCTTTCAGGGAAACCCAAATAGCTTGAAATATACGTTAATGCGCAATAACTTTTGGGGATTTTTTTTTCTTCTTTTTAATTTTCTTCTTTTTTTTTAATGCGCAATAACTTTTGGGGATTTTTTTTCTATAATCGTTTCCATGGTGTCGGATTTCATCATGGTGAAAATTTGAATGGAAATCAAGTTTCCATTACTTTCAGGTCCAAACATTCGTCACCAACTTGAGAATAAAACAGACTTTTTCTTAAGGAGTATATAGAAGATATAGAACATATATAGAATATATAGAACATTGATTTTAAGAGTCTCCGATTTGTGTTAAATGAAAACTCCGGCCGAAAGTAGTGAGCTACCCTGTACCTAAGTGTGAAAGACGTGTCGGAAGAAATCTTTAACTTCTGGCTGAACTTCTTTGTAAACAAGTGAAATTTTCTGTATTTTTATTGAGTAGTTCTGTGTTTATGGCCCAAACTGGGCCAAAATGCTACTGAGTGGAAATTCTGAGATAAACAATTGGCTTAGAACTATTCAGAGGCTATTTAAATTACTTTGCACTTTTAGGCGCCATACTGGTGAACAGGGGCGCATTGATCCTTAAACATATTTGCAGTCCATAAAAATTAAGCGCTATTATTGGCCAGATGTCCGGAAACTTGTGCGCCAAAGAGATAAATATGAACAATACGACGATTCATACGTTTATTAATTTAGTAAACTTTAGTTATTATTTCGGACTTTTGATTCCAGCTTGTCACCAATAAGACTGCTTCTCAGTTTACTTTGATAAAATCCAAGCCTGAAAAAAAATTTCTTGGCCAATAAACCTAAAGGTAATGCTTCAGTTCCCGGGGCTTGCCTTTGTAGATCTAAAGTTGTGGCAGAAACTTGCTAATTTCGGTACTCAAGAAATATAAAGGTATCCAAAAATGACGTGCTGAATGATAATTTTGGTTCTCAGGATGGTCAATATAGTAATAAGCGCTGGTCAATATACTATATTACTACAATATAGTAATATAGTACATCCAATGGGTATCAATGCCATCATTACTTGCCAGTTCAATAATTTTCAGCTTCGAGAGCTTTATTACATGTAATAGCGTACGTCACCTTTGGGAAACGTGAAATGAATAGAAGTCTTGATACTTGCCCCCCCCCCCACTATGCAAGTGTGAAGGTTTTACAAAAAACCTTCCACAAAAAAAATCTCTAAAGTTGACATTACCCCTACCCTTAAAATCGCTACGTAGAATATGAAGCACCATCCTAAAATGTGCATATAGAATTAAGTTGAACTATCTTATCTTAATTTCCCTCTGACTAATAATCTATAACTTTTAGTTACTTTTCCTCTGGATAGGATTTAAAACTGACAAAATTGTGGGGGAGGTGGGAAGTAATCCCTCTAAGTTTGGAAAATACCTTACATTGTATTTTAATTAAAAATTTTAAAGTACCCCCTCGCTAGATTTTTTTTGGGTACCTTTTCGTATCTTCATTTTGAAGATTCAAAAATTCCAGCACCCTTCCCAGAAACTCTAGGGCTACTGGTTTGATTGTTAAGTTTTTAGTTTGTGATATATACAAGTTTGTTTGATGTGACTTGTGGAATACCGGAAGTGATTGGGTTTACTAAGAATGCACGAGGGCGCATTGTTTACTTACCGTTTTGTTTATTGCGGCAAATTATAACAGAATAAATAAAATATTTTATAGATATAAGAATACAAACCAACACAGAGTTTCACGGGTGCTTACAGAGTTTCAACAGAGTTTCACGGGTGCTAACAGAAACTTTTTCTTGAGGAAGAACGAAGTCATATTTTCGAGGAGATATTAGGAGGTGCCACGATTTTTCACAGAACTTCTGGGAATCAGGGTAGCCAAATTTTCTTTTGGGAAGGTCTAAAATTTTGGGGGATTTACCTAAAATTTTGGGAACAGGGAAAGAATTGCTGCAGACAAATAATTGCCAGACATGTCGAAATTGCCGAGCCTCTGCCGAGCTTCATACCCCGCAGTCGACAATCATCTTCAGAACTAAGCTACCTGAGGCCAACACAGCTGTGTACGCTCCGCCACCGTCATACTCTACCCAAAGCTACACTCTTTGCCCCTGTGAAGTTTCAATTTTCTTTGGACCATCCCTTATCACCTCTTCCCTCCCCATTTGGGGCTAAACTCCATTTTTTTTTCTCAGATAGATGACCAAAAACAAAGAAAAATTAGCCTATACGCTGAAGCTGTCTTGTCTATAGTTTCAAATCCTTATGCATCTTTTATATTAGGATAAGTTGTTATAAACATTTTTAGACGTTATACCGGGGAGTCTAATGAATGAAAAGAAAATAATGAATCATACAACTAATTTTGCAGAGTACAAAAAAAAAAAATTAAAGATGATAATAAAAAAAGAACATAACTACCTCTGCTGTCAAGGCTAAAAATTGGAAGTGAAATGAAAAAAAAACAATTAGTTTGTCTAAACAAAAAATAAGAAACGATTTTGAAAATTTTTACGTGGTGTTGGCCGGAATTTTCTGCGCTTTTTCCCTTTTTTTATTATTGTTTTTATGTGCAGTGAGTCTAGTTTCAGAACTTATCAATTTACCCTACTTTTGTTCCAGTTAGCCAGCCAGTGCCAAAATGCCAAATTTTTTAGACACACGATTATCAAGTAAACATCCTGTTTTGGCCGCGAGTTATGCCCCTGCTCGATGATATTTGTGTCAGGGTCGCACTTAAGTCTTAAGGAGCCAAAGAAGAGTAAGCTACTGTATAGGCTCAGCAGTCGTGCTTTGTAGACCGCTGTTATATACTGTTTATCCAGTAAACTGCATAAGTAAACCCTCAAGAAGTGCGTTTATAGGCCAGTATTTTCAAACTCTCCGTAAGAGGTTCTTCAGGTACGTAAAGGGGGGGGGGGATAACTCCTGGCCTTCCTTCATTAGGAGGAATACGTTTGGAGAACCCTTTACTTTCCCCTTTTACTGTAAAAACTGCTGTTTTCAAAAAGAAGCCTTAGTTTTTAAGGCTTCTTAAAAAAAGAGTAAGCATTGTGTAAAAAAAAGTTGAACTTAAACATGAAGAGACAAGAGAGGAGCTGTTCGGTAAAGACGACAGCTCCTCTCTTGTCTTAGACAGTTTTATTGGATTTTTCAAATAGAAATGCTGAGATAAGCTTTTTCTCGACTTTTAGCTGTAAAAAACTGAAATTCTGGTGTAAAGAGCAGTGAGTTAAGGAGGATTGTATCCCATCTCGTATTTAGATTAACCTTGAACCAAACAGCTCGTTGTGATAAAGTGTGCGTACCGAGCGACGCATGCCAATAGTAACCAAAACTCAGTTTTGATAATAATATCAAATGAACTGTGTGTTGATTCTAAGTATGTAAAATCTATCAAACTTAAATCTACCCACAAAAAGTTACGAGCCGAAGAATGTAATCTTTATTGTTAAGCAGAAAAAAGCTTCCTGCAATAAGAGGGAACCCATCATCCCGCAAAAGTCCACCAAAAGTTAGGAGCCTAAAAAATGAGCAATTCGGAAAGAAAATGAGCACATTGCAAAGATTTCAAGCTCCTATCTATAAAAAAAAGCAAAATTTCCTTTTTTTCTTAGAAGATTTATCATGGATGCGTTTTTATTTGTTTTTTGTTTTCCAGGGGGGTCGCACCCAACTGATGGTCTTAGAAAATCAGGAGAAACCTCATTCGAATAGAAATTAAAATTTGCATTGTCATTTTCAACTATTAGCAAATTATGTCATAGCAAAGAGGCGTTTTTTTTTGCAATTTTGTGGCGGAAAAAATCTATTTTTCTGCTGCAGTAATGCCTCACGTTGGGTCGTTCGGTCACGTTGGGGAATATTCTTGGACTAATCCTACAAAAAGGGTGCTGCGGGGTGATGTCTCTTATTGCTGATTTTTTTCTGTTTAATATAAAAGATTGCAGGCATGTACTTACCGGCACAAATTATGGAGAGATGGAGGGCACCATGAGTGACGTCACAAAGTTTCCCAGGACGCAGAGGTGGCAAGTGCTACCAGTAGCTTTGTTTTCCCGAAACTTAAATGAAAATATTTCCCATTTTTCTTTTTGAAGAAAAATTTTTGATGTACGTGCTTCCCTGGATCCCCTGCCGTTGTCCATGGGAGACATCTCTGTAAAAAGATTTGTTTGAACTGCTCACCTTTGAAACCATGGAATGATCTTTCCGATAAGGAAAGACCGGCGGCGGCGGGGCCAAAAACAGTGCCCCACGCCACGCCACCGGTAAGATTCCGGCGGCGCGCCGCCAGCGCGATCAATGTTGACCGCAAATATTAATGTTTTCATCAGTCTTTCTCAAATCACAGCTTAAATTTACAACAGGTTTGAGCCTATTCATGAGTTCAAAACTTCACAAGTCCCTGGCTGGTAACTAGTCTTCTTCGTTATTCATCAAGAGAAATAGAAATCTGGTAGAAACGAAATGGCTGTGGCGTTTCAGAACCCTTGCATAATAGTTGAAGTATCTATTCTTAACATAAATAATCATCAAAACTAATAGTGTTTTTTCATCGAGCATTACTGCATACAAAACTTCAAACACCGTATCACAAAATTCGTCAGTTATCTGGGTAAAAGCTTTGAATATAAGTTTGAACTTAGAAGCTTAATTTTTTCATAATGCCTTTTGCCTATATCTGTTTTGTCACCTTTAAAACAGTTGAAATGGGCGACTTTGATATTGATTGTTTTTTTTTTTTGCTCTTTTGGATTCTAAGAAGCCTTCCTTGTATTAAAAACTGGTTTTTAATAATAATTAAAAAGAAATACATTTTAAAATATTTTTTGGCTTCTTTAGGGGAGACTCGGGAACCCTGGGACAAGTTTAACTTTAAGCTCAATATCTCCTACATTTACAGTCCGATTTTCTTAACTCAAACATCAATCAGTGACAAAATCATTTGGCTTTTACCAGGATTTTTCTCAGATTTTTATTGATCGCACTAAAATTGGCAAGACTTATTTTTTAGAGGGTCCTGTTTTGTCCCAGAGTACCACTTGTGCGGGTACTATGGGTCAGGGCGGTGGGTACTTTGGGTCACTATGAAAAACCAATTAAAACTTCGTATATTTTGTGGTATAAAATTGTAAGAACATAATAAACTTATCTAAAAAATTATTCAACAGAGTAGTCGGTCAGGTCTGCATCAAAGCTGATCATCTTGGCAATGCCTTTAATTCCGCCCGAGACCATTAGAACTGGTAATTTCATCACCACTTCTGAGCTATCGACTGACGCTTCATCGCACTCTTTCGGAAACGTAAACCTCCAGGCTGGAACGTTTCGTTTCAAAAAATTGACAGTGTAGCCATCTGGCTCGGCCTGAAGCACTTCACCAGCGTAGAATTTCGATCACTTTTTCCCCTTGTACTCGACTAGAACAAAGTCACTGGAAAAGATATTGGGAGTTGCAGACTCCTCTTCTGCCGATCGGAAATCTTCCGAGCAGAACGAGTCGTCAGAATTGTCGTCACACTCAAAATCTCCTGGTCCTGCTTCATCTCCGCTTTCGTCACTGAACGTCAGCAATCTCTTGGTAGTTTTCTTCTGGATCTTTGGCGTTTTTGCAGGAGCCGCTTTCTTGCTTCTCTTGAGATCTTTCTTCTCTTTTTTTGCCTTCCTTTCGTTTTCTGCAGCTTGGATCGAGTCTTTCACCGGTGTAGAAATCAATATCTTGGATACTCCAGGCTTCCTGCCTGTCTTTCTGTTTGTAGCTTCCCTTCTTGGCAGGGGTATAATATTTTCTGGCAAAACAAACGAGGTTGAATGGGTTGTACTACTGGGACTCTGACTCAACCGAAGCTCTTGCGGATCTGTTAAATTTTTGTCAAAAGTGGCAGACTGATTTCCCGGCTCAGTAGTATCTTCTCGTCACAAAGCAGGAAGAAAGTCAGGCTCTTGCCACACTCCAGCATTCAGCAGGAAAATTCTAGGCTCTGAGAATCCGCTAGCGATGGTAGTCTGAAAGAAGGTCTTAGGAAAAGCAACTCCCAGTAATTCACCGATCTCATATTCCGTCACTGCTCGATCAGGGTGAAGTCTCAAACAGTTCTCCATTGCCTGTGACCAGTAATTCTTTAAAGGTCCATAAACCGAAACGTCGAGAGGCTGCAACCTGGATGATGTGTGCGGCGGGAATGTAAGTAAATGTTTGACTTTCATGATTTTCCATCAGAATCAAGGCAGAATTCTCAGGAAATGGGTGGACATACGCTACAAAGTGCTCCAAATACAGAAAAATACAGATCCTTTGTCATCCAAGCATTTCCAGGCTTGCCACTTGCTATTCCTGCAGTCTGTGGGGGGGCTCCATCAAGAAGCCTTTCTACAAAACGTGCTCGTGGGAAAATCAGAAAGGCTGGATTAAATCTTCCCATGGCATTTATAATGCCCACCATGGTCACCAGCTTTCTGCTCTCTTGGGAAGTCGTACCACCAAGCTGCTTTACTCTCTTCGGGATCAGCACTCTTTGACACTTAGTCTGGACATTCGTGAGCCAAGTCTCTTCGAGGTTGAAGATCCGGCAAGCAGGGAGCTTGTATTTTGAATACAATTTTTCTGTAAAAAGTGTCAACAGCAACACGATTGAAACCAAGATTTCTCTGGATACTTGTAGGTTTTGGCCTTCGAAGCGAAATCAAAGGATGCTTTCTAAGAAAGCCATACAACCAGTCTTTGCCTGCAGACTTTTCTGTGTCCCAGCTTGACGGACATGCAAGTCCGTTTCGTTTCGCCATAAGCCAAGCGAGCTCTCTGGCTCTCTTCCTGGAGAGACCATTGTGCATTCGGGCTGCATGAAGGATGTACTCTTCAAGTTAAAGCTCCTTCTCAATCGTCAATGCTCGCCTGTTGTCATAGGCGGGAGTGTAACTAAACTTTTCTTTTTCTTTATCTGTTCTGTTACAAAACGTAGTGGCATATCTGCTAGGAGTTGACCGCATGAAACTATAAACTTCAGCAGCTGCTCGAAGTGACATCCCATAAAGGTGAGCTTCTACTGCTTTCTTCATGTCCTTCTTACTCCAGACGTAAAGCGACGGATCAGCTTTCCTCGTTTTTGGCATTCTAAAACGAAAGAAAGAGTTTTTAGTTTATATATTAAGTTTAAGTTTAAGTTCTTCTAAGCTTAAATGTTAGGTAAGATATAAATTTAATTGAATAATTAGAATGTATGGACTTTAGGATTGAATATTGTTTTATGGAATATAGAAATAATATAGGATTTTGTATGATATAAGAAACAAAATTATAGAGTTGAGATTTGAAGTATTTTTTTTTAATTATTGTTGGAATTTATTTTAAACTAGTGGAGTTTATTCTATGTGTTGAGGGTGATACGATTGGCCTGGATTGTAAAATATTTGATTTTTGGGAGTTTTTTTAAAGGATTGTTGTAGCTACCTAATAACACAAGACCCATCGAGAGTAGAAAATGAAAGAAAGAAGTCAACATAAGACAAGAAGCATACTCTTGAAAGTTCTCTAGGCTAAAACAATCAAGGGTACCCTGGGACACAATGAACTAAACCTGTCCCAGTGTACCCCGGAACACGCGTCCCATAGTACCCTAACAGTACGAACTTACGAAAACAAATTAGATCAGCCACTAGATGACAGAAAAAAACAACAAGATTTACACCATCGAAAAGCCCATAAACTTTTCTATCTAATGGGCTATAAGCAATTTTCTAGAAGCTGCTTACCTAAGAGTACCATAGAATTTCGCAAAGCAAAAATAAGTTTCAAAAACCACATAAGAAATTCTTACCTTAATTTTGTGATAGAAGGTTGCACATGTGAACACTATACTACATCCACAGATAGTCCAAGATATGGCGTTTAAGGTGTGAGTAGCGGCTGATTTTCAGCTTGAACTGAACTGAACGCCACCACCACTGCCGGCGGGGGCGCGCCTGCAACGTACCGGCGGTGTAGCAAAAATTCGGCGGCAGGTGACCGGGCTTCTCGTTGGTCGCGTTCAGTTGATCCTCCGACGCATTGCCGGGGTCTAGTCCTAACACCATTGATGTCCATCAAAGTAATTGACTATGCAGTATGTTGAAAAATACAACCGTTCAAGGCACCAGACTGAATGCAGAAAATCCTATTTAACTTCGCTGATGACATCACTATCCTCAAGAACAATAAGCAAAGCCTCCAAAGACTCCTTGATGAAATGAACAAGAAGGCGAAACGTGTAGGGCTCAAAACCCACGCCAACAAAACTAAATGTATGGCGACTTCAAACCTTACCACTTGCGATTAAGTGCGGTGACAACAAGTGGTCACATTTAAATTCTTGGAAAGCATAATTGGCAACCCTGGCAAATTGCTTAAGGAAGTAGCGTCCCATATAGGCCAAGCTAGTGGAGTTTTCAACAGGATGAAGAGACTCCTCAATATTAATGACTGAATGAATAATTTTAGTACCAATTACAAATAGAAATAAACTGTCATATACTTGAGTAAATAAGAGGAAAGAGGATAAAGGAAGGCCTGGGTAAATGACACATAAAAAAATTAACACAGAATAATTTGAACAAATAATGAGTAAATAATGCATTCAAAGGCGCTGGCTAATCAAACAGTTCGTGGTAACGAACTGTAAGTAAGGAGCGACCCGGCTCAATGGTAACCGAAACTCTAGAATACGGTATTTCGATACCAATAGATACATCAAAAGAATCAGATTTTAATGCTAATTTCAGATATATAAATTTCATCAAGTTTAGTTCTACCCATCAAAAGTTACGCGCCTGAGAAAGTGTGGCTGATTTTTAAAAAAAGGGGGAAAGACACCTTAAAAGTTATAGAGCCCTAATGAAAATCACACCATCATATTCAGCGTATCAAAGAACCCTACTGTACAGGTTTCAAGCTCCTATCTATGAAAATGTGGAATTTTGCATTTTTTGCCAGAAGAAAGGTCACGGATGCGTGTTTATTTGTTTTTTTTGTTTCGTTTTTATTTTTTCCCCAGGGGTGATCGTATCGACCCAGTGATCCTAGAATATCGTGGGAGGGCTCATTTGAATGGAAATTAAAAGTTCTAGTGCCTTTTTTAAGTGACCAAAAAATGGAGGGCAACTAGGCCCCCTCCCACGATCCTTTTTTTTCGAAAGTCACCCGATCAAAATTTTGAGATAGCAATTTTGTTCAGCATGTTCGAAATATGATTAGTATGTCTTTTAGGATGACTTAATCCGCCGAAGATGTTGGGGGGAGGGCTGAAAGTTATGAACTTTACCCAGTGTTAACATATAGTATCGGTTATTGGGAAGTATACAGACATTTTCAGGGGCAATTTTTCTGGTAGTGGGGGTGGGGTGGGTGAGTAGGGGGTTATGTGGGAGGATCTTTCCATAAAGGAAGTTTTCATGGGGGAAGGGACATTGCCATTCAAGGGACGCCGGATTTCCCAGTATTATTTAAAAAAAGATCAGAAATTAAATATAAAAAAACAAATTTTTCAACTGAAACAGCAGCAACATCAAAACTTAAAACGGACGTAAAATACTACACATATGATTGGGTTTACCCTCTAGTCAATACCTCGCTCTTTAAGCGAAAGATTTTTTAGTACTTTCATAAGAGCTATTTACTCTAATTAACGGCCTTTGTGATTAAGGGATCATTTTTAAAGAATTGGAACAAAATTTGAATTTTAGATTAAAGAGCAAGGTATTGACTAGGGGGCGAACCCCCTACTATACGTATTAAAATATATGAATATAGAAGTTCGTTTCGTAAGTTAATTCGTAAGTTACGTATATTTATTACTAATAAAAACGTTTGTAAATACAATTAAACAAGTTTCAGGAAAGTCATTTAACTAAATAAAAATAAAATTAATATACAATTTTTTTTTAATTATTCATGTACAGTGGGCCAAAATCAAAACCTGTATCGATTCAAAAACGTTCAAAAATTAAATAAAAAAAGCAAGTTTTTTTTAACTGAAAGTAAGGAACGACGTTAAAACTTAAAACGAACAGAAATTATTCCGTATATGAAAGGGGCTGTCCCCTCCTCAACGCCTCGCTCTTTACGCTAAAGTTTGACTTTCTTACAACTCTTGACTTACTCTTAAACAATAAAAAACTTTAGCATAAAGAGCGAGAGTAGTGTAGCTATAATATAAGAGAGCGGACAGGTGGGAAATTACTGTGTCAATTAAAGGTAGCAGACAGATAGGACATTACTGTCTCAATGAGAGGTAGAAGACAGGTAGGACATTACTGTGTTAACCTAAGGTAGCATACAGAAAGAAATCACCACGCCTAAAAAGTCATATCTTTGGTTGTTTTTTTACGTTGTAATTATAATCAGCATACCATGAAAATTCGTGGTGTTTACAATACAATGATTTTGTATTAAATTTCATGTTTCTGTTAAAAGTCATGGCTGTTTTCATTCATTGATTGGTTGTTTTCCTGGTATGATTAAATGAAGTTACGAAATTCTAGGTATTATGTTAGGCATGTTTTTTTTATGTTTAAAAGTTTTTCGGACTGTTATGGATGTTTTAATGTCAGACATGATTCTTCATTATGATATGATTATAGGCAGTTGACAGAAACGAAAATGGTAAACCATCTAAGGGAATGCAAACTCCTATTAAGAGATACATATTTTTTTTATTTGGGCGATTCTCGACTGTATTCGGTATAATATACAACTACCATTTGAACAGTGTTGTAAGGTCCCTACCCCAACCCCCAAGGCCCCCTCCACCCAAATTTTTGCCCCCCCCTCCCTCTCTCCTTTTATCCCCCCTTCTGACCCTCCTCCCTCCCATTTTTTTTAACATGATGTTTCTTTAACTTTTTTTTTGTTTTCTTACAGGTCTTAGAATGACATGAAACATACTTAAAACATAAAAAAAATCACATTTAATATTTTTCCAAATTGAAAATGAGAATGATATAGAAATGTTAGTCGTGACTTTTACCATTAGAAAAATGTTGTTTGTAGTAGCACTTTTTTTACTTGTTTTTTTTTTCAACTTAAGACAAGACAGGTAGGAAATTATCGTATCAATTAAAGAGACAAGACAGGTAGGACATTACCTCATCAATTAAAGAGACAAGACAGGTAGGACATTACCGTGTTAATTAAAGAGAGCGGGGCCCTATCCTTTTTGCGTGTATATCAATTAAAGGAAGCGGGGCCCTATCCTTTTATTGTATTGATGTTTTATGTTTATGGATTTTTATTGTTTATTGTATTGGTGTTATATTTGATGTTTTATTGTATGGAAATCTGATTGTTATTGCAGGGATGGTTTTAATATATGGTTAAATATGTGTGTTACTTTATGATTGATTATACGTATTATTATATGGTTGGTGTTTTATTAATTTTTTATTTTGTATGGATGTTTTATGTATATGGATGGTAGGTTTTTTATTGTTCACCATACAAGCGGGCTATCATTCCATGTTTTATTTAATGTTTTTTTTTATGGATGTTTTATGTTTATGGATGTAAGGATTTTTATTGTTCACCATACAAGCGGGCTATCATTCCATGTTTTATTTAATGACGTTTTTTTTGTATGTATGTTTTATGTTTATGGATTTGAGGATTTTTATTGTTCACAATACAAGCGGACTATCATTACATGCTTTCTCTGATGTTTTTTTATGGATGTTTTATGTTTATAGATATAAGGATTTTTATTGTTCACCATACAAGCGGGCTATCATTCCATGTTTTATTTAATGATGTTTTTTTGTATGGATGTCTTAGGTTTATGGATGTAAGGATTTTTATTGTTACCATACAAGCGGGCTATCATTCCATGTTTTATTTAATGATGTTTTTTTGTATGGATGTTTATGGATGTTAGGATTTTTATTGTTCACTATACAAGTGGGCTTTAAGTCCAAGTTAGGTTAATCTAGAAAAATTAGGTTAATCTAGGTTCACTTAGAGTGGCGCACCACTCTAAGTGAACCTAGATTAACCCAACTTTTTGCATATTTCTCTCACTATGACTGTGTGTCTGAGCGGGTGTTTGCCATCTATAATTTATCTAGCCTAAATTCAACGTAATGATGCATAGAGTCATTGGCCCAGAAAATAGGTGTTGTCTAAGAAACCAGTCTATTCTCTTCTTCCGTGCCTATCTTTGACGGTCTATACGTCTGAATCTATACTCTCACTATCTTTGCATGTGTGTCTGTGCTGGTGTTTGCTTGTCCTAGTGCCTGTCTTTGTCTGGGCAGGTGTTTGCTTGTCGCAGTGTCTGTCTTCGTTTGTTTTCACGTCTGAATCTAAATGTTTATATTTGTTTTTTTCTCTCTCTCTCTTTCTCTCTCTTTCTCTCTCTCTCTTTCTCTCTCTCTCTTCGCTTGTGTGTCTGGGCGGGTGTTTGCCTGTTTTCATTTTTGTCTTTGTTGGGTTGTGTGTCCGAATCTATGTATTTGCATGTGTTTTTAGTCTCTCTCACTTCCATTGGTAGTGTGTCTGGGCAGATGTTTGCTTATCTCAGTGCCTGTCTTTGTCGGTTTGTGTGTCTGAATCTATATATTTGTACTTGTTTTAGTCCCTCTCACTCTTTTTTCTTGTATGTCTGGGCGGGTGTTCGGTTTCTTTGTCCGAATCTATATATTTGTATGTGTTTTTTGTCTCTCTCACTTCCATTGGTTGTGTGTCTGGGCGGGTGTTTGCTTATCTTAGTGCCCGTCTTTGTCGGTTTGTTTGTCTGAATCCAAATATTTTTACTTGATTTTGTCTCTCTCACTCTTTTCGCTTGTATGTCTGGGCGGGTGTTTGCTTGTCCCAGTGCCTGTCTTTGTTGCTTTGTGTGTCTTAATCTATGTATTTGTATGTGTTTTTATCTCTCTCACTCTCTTTACCTATGTGTCTGAGCGAATGTTTGCTTCTCTGAGCGCCTGTCTTTGTCAGTTTGTATGTCCTAATCTCTGTATTTGCAAACGTTTTTGTATCTCTCACTCTCTTTGCCTCTGTATCTGGGTGGGTGTTTGCTTCTCGCTGTGTGTGTCTTTGTCGGTTTGTACGGGTGAATCTATACTCTCACTCTCTTTGCCTGTGTGGGTGGTCGGATGTTTTTGCTTGTCCCAGTGCCTGTCTTTGTCGGTTTGTATGTCTCACTCTATGTATTTGTCTGAATTTTTGTCTCTCTCACTTCCATTGCCTGTGTGTCTGGGCGAGGGTTTGCTTATCTCAGTGCCTTTCTTTAACGGTTTGTATGTCTGAATCTATATATTCTCATTTGTTTTTGTCTCTCTCACTTTCTTTGTTTGTGTGTCTGGGTGGGTGTTTACTTATCTCAATGCCTCTTTTTGCTGGTTTGTATGTCTGAATCTCTATATTTGTATGTTTTTTTATCTCTCTCGCTCTCTCAATGCCTGTCTTAATTGGTTTGTATGTCTGAATCTATATATTTGTATGTATTTTTATCTCTCTCACTCTCTCAATGCCTGTCTTTATTGGTTTGTATGTCTGAATCTATATATTTGTATGTGTTTTTATCTCTCTCGATCTCTCTGTCTATATGTTTGGGTGGATGTTTGCTTCTCCCAGTACCTGTCATTGTTTGTTTGCATGTCTGAATCTATGTATTTTTTTTTGCATTTTCACTCCCTCACTCTCTCTGCCAGTGTATCTGGGTGGGTGTTTGCCTCTCTCTCAGTGTCTGTCATTGTCGGTTTTTACGTCTGAATCCATACTCTGACTCTCATTGCTTGTGAATCTGCGTGGGTGTTTGCTTCTCTCAGTGTCTGTCTTTGTCGGTTTGTATGTCTGAATCTATATATTTGCGTGTGTTTTTATATCTCTCACTCTCTTTGCCTATATGCCTGGGCGGATGTTTGCTTCTCTCAGTGTCGGACTTTGTCGGTTTTTGACGTCTGAATCCATACTCTGACTCTCTTTGCTTGTGAATCTAGCTGGGTGTTTGCTTCGCTCAGTGTCTGTCTTTGTCGATTTTTACGTCTGGATCTATACTCTCACTCTCTTTGCCGTTGAGTCTGAGTGGATGTTTGCTTAACCAGTGCCTGTCATTGTCGGTTTGTATCTCTTAATCTATGTATTTGTATGTGTTTTCATTTCTCTCACCCTCTTTGCCCGTGTGTCTTGGTGGGTGTTTGCTTCTCCCAATGTTTGTCTTTGTCGCTTTGTATGCCTGAATCTTTACTCTCACTCTCTTTGCCTATGTGTCTGGGCAGGTGTTTGCCTATCCCAGCTGCTGTCTTCGTTGGTTTTTACGTCTGAATATATATGTTTGTATGTGTTTTTGTCTCCCTCTCTCTTTTCTTGTGAGTCTGGGCAGGTGTTTGCTTGTCCCAGTGCCTGTCTTTGATGGTTTTTACGTCTGAATCTATATGTTTGTATGTGTTTTTGTATCTCTCACTTCCATTGCTTGTGTTTCTGGGCGGGTGTTAGCTTGTCTCAGTGCCTGTCTTTGACGGTTTATATGTCTGAATGTATATAATTGTATGTGTTTTTATTTCTCTCACTCTCTCTACCTATGTGTCTGGGTGGATGTTTGCTTTTCCCAGTACCTGTCATTGTCGGTTTGTATGTCAGAATCTATGTATTTTTATGCGTTTTTGACTCACTCACTCTCTTTGCCTGTGTATCTGGATGGGTGTTTGCCTCTCTCTCAGTGTCTGTCATTGTTGGTTTTTATGTCTGAATCCATACTCTCACTCTCATTGCTTGTGAATCTGGGTAGGTGTTTGTTTCTCTCAGAGTCTGTCTTTGTCGGATTGTATGTCTTAATCTATGTATTTTTATGTGTTTTTTGTCTCTCTCACTTCCATTGCTGGTGTGTCTGGGCGGGTGTTTGCTTATCTCACTGCCTGTCTTTCTCGGTTTGTATGTCTGAATCTATAGAGTTGTATTTGTTTTAGTCTCTCTCACTCTCTTTGCCTGTGTCTGGGTGGGTGTTTGCTTATCTCAGTGTCTGTGTTTGTTGGTTTGTATGTCTTAATTCATATATTTGTATGTGCTTTTATCTATTTCACTCTCTCTATCCATGTGTCTGGGCGGATGTTTGCTTCTCCCCATACCTGTCATTGTCTGTTTGTATGTATGAATCTATGTATTTTTATGCATTGTTGACTCTCATTCTCTTTGCCTGTTCATATGGATGGGTGTTCGCCTCTTTCTCAGTGCCTGTCAATGTCGATTTGCATGTCTTAAGCCATGTGGTTCTATGTGTTTTGGTCTCTCTTAGTCTCTTTGCCTATGTGTCTGGGCGTGTGTTTGCTTCTCCCCGTGCACGTCTTATTTGTTTTTTATGTCTGAATCTATGTATATGGTTGTGTTTTTGTCTCTCTCTCTCTTTAGCGTACCCTAGAAATAATGGAAATATGACAAAGTAATAGATAACATATTTCAATAGATAACATATTTTTAATGAAATAATTACATTTATGATATTAGAATAAATATATGGTAGATACATTATTATACATTATTAATATCAATGATCAACATTTTGAATCTGTTCCATAAAATAGTTCTCCATTTTCTCTCTTGATATTGTACCTATTGTCTTCTTTTAACTCTAATCGGTATAATAATCATTATTCCATTTTGAGTCATACACAATATTTACTGGTGTGTCACCAACAGATTCAATATGCGTTTCGTCCTTGGTATTATTTGATTCATTGACTGTTTGATCAATGATGTTAGTAACGTTTTCTGACATTTTTTTTTCATCAATTCATCTTTATATTCCTTAATGAAATTTTCTACCAATGCCCTTTTTATTTTTTCGGCAATTTCACTGTCTATTACAACATCATTTTTACAAAGGTAACAGTTCCGGCACGTAGACAAGATATGGCTTATGATATTAGTAGAAGAGAAGATCTTTCTTTTTGTCTTTGCTTTCATTTGAATGCTAATACCTAAAAGATGACGATAGGTTCTATCAACTGGTAGCATGTTACCGGAAGCACTAGCAAGAAGATACTCCTCTTCATCCACTATTGTTTTTATTTTAGCCCTCTTTTTGAGTGGAATCCTCTTCGGGGATCTCAATCTCGCATATCCACCATTTGTACAATAGAATTTTTTTGGTTTTCCAAAGAAATTTAATTCCTTACTTTCATGACAATGCATGCATACATTTCCAATAGTGCTACCACTTGTACTTATTTCATAGTTTAAATACTTCTCCTTGTCAGTATTCAATGCTATAATAACACTATCATGTGAACACACTTTCTTAAAATGCTTCATCTTCACTTCTTTAGAGATATTTGTTATGTGTTTATCTCTCCACTGCGTACAAAATACTGATTTAATACATACAATAAACTAGATAGTGTCAATAACCCGCCATAAGGTACCAGTGAGAAAGCCGTGTCGTGTCTATGAGCAGGCTTGGAGTACGATTGGTAGAACTGCATGCATATTTCATGCTAAAAATCCTTACATCCATAAACATTAAACGTCCAAACAAATAAAAAACATTAAATAAAACATGGAATGATAGCCCGCTTGTATGGTGAACAATAAAAATCCTAACATCCATAAACATAAAACATCCATACAAAAAAAATATCATTAAATAAAACATGGAATGATAGCCCGCTTGTATGGTAACAATAAAAATCAGTACATCCATAAACATAAAACACCCATAAAAAAACCTCAAATAGAATATGGAATAATAGCCCAATTTTATGGTGAACAATAAAAATCCTAACATCCATAAACATAAGACATCCATACAAAAAAAAGCATCATTAAATAAAACATGGAATGATAGCCCTCTTGTATGGTGAACAATAAAAATCTTTATATCCATAAACATAAAACATCCATAAAAAACATCAAATAAAACATGTAATGATAGCTTGCTTGTATGGTGAGCAATAGAAATCCTTATATCCATAAACATAAAACATCCATAAAAAAAACATCTTTAAATAAAACATGGAATGATAGCCCGCTTGTATGGTGTACAATAAAAATCCTTACATCAATAAAAATAAAACATCCATACAAAAAAACATCAAATAAAACCTGGAATGATAACCCGCTTGGAAGGTGAACAACAAAAATCCCAACATCCATATACATAAAACATCAATACAAAATAAAAACTAAATCAAACACCAACCATATAGTAATACGTATAATCATTCATAAAGTAACACACATATTTAACCATATATTAAAACCATCCCTGCAATAAAAATCAGACTTCCATACAACAAAACATCAAATATAACACCAATACAATAAACAATAAAAATCCATAAATATAAAACATCCATTCAATAAAAGGATAGGGCCCCGCTTCCTTTAATTGATATATGTGCAAAAAGGATAGGGCCCCCTCTCTTTAATTGACACAGTAATGTCCTACCTGTCTTGTCTCTTTAATTTATGCAGTAATGTCCTACCTGTTTTGTCTCTTTAATTGATACAATAATTTCCTACCTGTCTTGTCTTAAGTTGAAACAAAATAAGTAAAAAACAGTGCTACATCAAACAACATTTTTCTAATAGTAAAAGTCACGACTAATATTTCAATATCATTCTCAATTTGTATTTGGAAAATATTAAATGTGATTTTTTTAGGTTTTAAGTATGTTTCATGTCATTCTAGACCTGTAAAAAAACAGAAAAAAAAGTTAAAAAAGTACCATGTAAGAAAAAAAATTAGGGGGGGGGGGGGCAGGGAGGGTTGGGGGGGGGTTAAAATGAGGGAGGGAGGGGGGCCAAAAATTTGGGTGCAGGGGTGCTCTTATGGGTTGGGGTAGGAGACCTTACAACACTGTTCAAATGGTAGTTGTGTATTATACTGAACACAGTCGAGAATCGCCTAAATAAAAAATATGTATCTCTTAATAGGAGTTAGCATTCCCTCAGATGGTCTACCATTTTCGATTCTGTCAACGCCTATGATCATATCATAATGAAGAATCATGTCTGACATTAAAATATCCATAATAGTCCGAAAAACTATTAAACATAAAAAAACAAGCCTAACATAATGCCTAGAATTTCGTAACTTCACTTAATCATACCAGGAAAACAACCATCAATGCATGAAAACAGCCATAACTTTTAACAGAAACGTGAAATTTGATACAAAATCATTGTATTGTGAACACGAAGAATTTTCATGGTATGTTGATTATAATTACAACATAAAACAACAACCAAAGATATGACCTTTTTAGGCGTGGTGATTTCTATCCGTCTGCTACCTCAGATTAACACAGTAATGTCATACCTGTCTTCTACCTCTTATTGAGACCGTAATGTCCTATCTGTCTGCTACCTTTAATTGACACAGTAATGTCCTATCTGTCTGCTGCCATTAATTGACACAGCAATGTCCTACATGTCTTCTACCTCTGATTGAGACAGTAATGTCCTATCTGTCTGCTACTTTTAATTGACACAGTAGTGTCCCACCTGTCTGCTCTCTTATATTATAGCTATACTACTAGTGAGGCGTTGAGGAGGGGACAGCCCCTTTCATATACGGAATAATTTCTGTTCGTTTTAAGTTTCAACGTTATTCCTTACTTTCAGTGAAAATAAACTTTTTTTTTATTTAATTGCTTCATAAAGGCTATGATTATGATCCAGTAAGGAAGTGAATCGGCACTCTCGTTCCATAACAATCGTAAAAGGATCAGACAGATTACATTTAGCTGATATTCTAGTATTACATGTCTTGTAAACCAAGGATGGTTTACAAGACATTTACAAGGTACATCCTTGTAAATCAAGGATGGTTTACCCAGAATATACTCGGCATAATTATACAAAAAAGAGGTCTAATGCTTTTCTTGTCATTATCTCTAAAAATAATCCAAAAAGGCGAAAGTGTTAGCACATGGGGGATACACAAGCTCTATAGAAATATGGACAAATGCCTTATGCCTTAGAAAAAATATAAATGTTTTTTGTTTTATAACTTTAATAAATCAAATAATATTAACATTTTGATTACTAAATATCAGTATATGAATATTAAACTGACAATGCACATTCATTTTAATTTTTTTCAGTAAAGTGCAAATTATGTTCTGGCCTTGGGAAGACATAGGGGTTTTGAGCCCAGCTCATATTAATTTCTGCTCGTTTTGAATTTGACTCGTTTATTTATTGTAATTTGTGTTCGTTTTGGGTTTCATTTATTTATCGATGCTGATTTGTGGTAGTTTCACGTTTGGTAGATTGTTTGATTTTATTTTTGCGGATTTTTCGTTTAATGGAGTTCTTTAATTTTCTTTGAAAAACTTATTTTGTCGAAATAGTCTTTTTAATTAATTTCTGTTCATTTTATATTGACACAGTATTTTCAGGGAAAAAGAAAATAATACTTTAAATCTTTTTTTTTTTAAGAATTTATAGTTTGGCCTCCTATTTGTATGCTGGAGAAAAATTTTCTGCAATTTTTAACAACATACAACCTTTTTAAAATCTGGACACAAATAGTAGTGTTTAAATACACTTACGCTATTTTGATTTGGTTAAATTTTAAGAGCAGAAGTAGCCCCGAAAGTTTGAACATAATACCCTAAATCGTCCTTGGGATACTGCTGAGATGCCTTATTGATAATTAGCATTAGCACAGTGCATTTAGATTAATCTTAAGACAACATTTAGTTTTTCAACATAATGGGAAAATGAGAGGGGGGGTGTGGGAGGGGGACTATTTACCCTCTAATCATTTTTAACTGTTAAAAAGGGCATTACCCCTTTCTATTTTCAATCGAACGAGTCCTTTTTGAAGTTCCTACGACAAATCCAAGTGCCCCTGGTCTAAAAAAGAAAAACAAAAAAAAACATTGTACCAACATCGATCTTTACTATACCACTCAAGAAGTGAAGTTAGGTTTATCCTAATGAAATATATCTAAATATCATGAAAGTATAATACTTTAGTAACAAAATTATGGAAACTACAACAGAGAACTATGGAAATCAGGGGGTCCAGAACGCATTATATTAAATACCTAACTTAACCAGAATACCAACTCTATATATAAAATATTTAATTAAAATATGCCTACATTGTAGCTTATCTCTCTCAGGCTAAGCTAATTATCACGGAGTGGATACTGAAATACAGAGAATAACCGGTTCTACTCAGATCAAGAACTTGAGTGGGGTGGCTATTAAGCATAAGTACCAAAACTCCCCTCTTTTCTATATTTTCAAGAAAAGTTTGCTTAAGGAATCTGATGCTTCAACCAGTAATGTCAGTTCGCAAGAATTTTGGAAAGGACAGGCGGCCAAAAAGCATTTTTCAAAATCCAGGCAGGGGGGGGGGAGGCAAATAAGTAATTTTTGCAATGAAAATAACAAAAAAGCATTTTCTAATGAAAATCCGCCCAATAAGTTATTGTTCAAAATTGAAAGAGGCACATACCCCCCCCTCCCCCAATTGGTGCGACTAGGTTCAACAAAAACGTACCTAGCCCAATGACCAACTTTTCGGGCAATTCCCAGAAGTATACCCTCAAATATGAAGCATACCCTCAGCATACCTCATCAAGGAAGATACCCTCAGACAGCGAATGGGTAAAAGGGAATACCCCAACCGCTTGATTGCAGTTACGTAGTGATAGGGTCGAAAAGAAAATTTTCCTAATTCAAATCGTATTTGTGAGTTCTTAAAAATGAAAAAACAAACAAATTTAAGCCTCCAATATCGAAATTGAATTAAAAAGAAAACACCGAAATTAAAAAATGGAGGTGATTATAAGAAAATATTTCTTCGTGGATTTGGAAGAAGCCACGGGTCTCTCATTGCATGAAGCTACATCTGCAATACACGTTTTTTTTTCGACAAAAGAGAACAGAAAACAAGCATGTTACCAGAGTTTTAACACGAGAGAGCCCGAAACATTAAGTAGCATAGGCTATAATATACGATTACCTCCTTAGTCTGTGGTTGAATGGCAGGCAGGGCCCAGACTGACTCATTACTCTTCTCTTCAAAATCATACACTCTGCCCTCTTCGTCAACTGATGAAAACCGCTAAAAAACCATAGAAATTGCGAGAAAAAAAGGCGAGAACAAATTAAACGTCTGATTTACATTATTAACACTTTTGTAAAGAGACGCCATTCGGGAAGACCCCTTTAAGAGTAAAGAAAAATTCATATAACACGATATGAAGTAAAATAGGAAAATCGCTAACATGCATCTTTTCAGTCCTTTTGTCTTCCCCTAGAATTAAAAAGAAAAATGGAGTAACACATTTTGCTATCATATTTTACAGCGTTCGGTTTCATCCATATCGAATCCTATAATTGTGAAATAGTAACTCTGAAATATAGGCAATTAATATACCCTGAGAAAGTTTTGAAACTTTGGAAATATTACTCGTCACAAAATCAAAAAGTGAGAATTTCAAACTAATTTTTGAAATGCCAACACAAATTAAGATAGGTACCTCTAAGCGTGATTCCTTCTCCTAATTCACATTATTTCATCGGTTTTGCCCAATAATAGTTACTATACAGTTCGCCACTTGTATTGCTTTATAGGAATGGGGTGGGACGCTCCAAAGTACGGTCGCCAGGGACAGAGGCAAGGATTGGCCTTAGGACCCGTCCTCCCGAGGAATTTTATCATTTATATTACAAATTCTATAGTTTCGTATAAGTATATACTTTAGCCTTTTGCATGTGAGTTATCTAATTCTCCCACCCGACTTGAGATAAACCCTGGGATTTATAATCTCCATAAAAAAAAATCTTTGTGTTTGTGTTTTTTTCTGAATTCCTGTTTCAGAACGAATTTAAAGCTTAATACCACAGAGGAGAAGATAAAAGTGGTGGGGAGAGGAGGGACAAAAAAATTCAAGGAGAGAGGAGAGTCAGCACTTATTCAAGAATCAGGGGGAAAATACAGGAAAGAAGACCGATTTAGTGATTGAGAGCTTTCTTTCTGATCGTTCAATGCGGATTATTCCTGACGGGTTAACTTCCCTGGAATATCCAATAAAGGCAGGCGTACCCCAGGGTAGTATCTTAAGACCTACGCTTTTCATTCTCCGCATAAATGACATGAGAAACAACCTTGCAAGCCCTCTGCATTACTTTGTCGATTACGCTATGCTACGACACGCGTAAACATCCAAAAATATGAAGACCAAGCCCAAGCCTCCCTGCCCCCTACAGACAGATATTTTGAAAATTGGAAAGCAATCTGATGCATGGATAGTCAGTTCCACTGGGTCGAAAACAAAGGAACTGCTGACATTCCGATCGAAAGTGCCATACATACACCCCAACTTCATCTTCATGAAGGGAGCTTTGGAGAGAGTCGACGAGTATTATCTCCTCAGAATCCACTTCTCCGCAAATATCTCTTCACTGCAAAAACTTCTAACGCTCAGCTCGATCATTCTAATTTACAAATCTTGCATCAGAATCATTGCCGATTATAGATGCCCACTGTATACTGGTTCTCCGCAAACGTTGATAGCACCACTTCAAAAAATCCAGAATATGGCTATTAGAGCAGGTTCAGTCGTCCCCTATAACAGTGTTGTCAGTTTTCTTGTTCATTAGGTTAAACAAGGTTGTTGTTTAAATAACAGCTGAAGTAGTGTTCATAGAGAAAGGTTAAATAGTAAATTTAGAATGAGTTATCGTAATAACTTTTTTTGATATTTTGTATTTTTGGCTATATTTTGTATATTATGTATGCAAAAAAAATTATAATGATGGAGAAGTTTTTTGTTCTGTTATTTTTCTTAAACAATGATGATTATTTTTTCTTTAATGATTATCATTTTTCGTTATTCTCCTTTTTGGGAATAAAAGGATTTTTCTTTTTTTGTCCCAGATGTACCATTTGAAAAAGATTGAATTAGTAAGAAAGGCCACCGCGAAAAGGGCTTCCTGTGCTGGTAAGACGCCTTTTATTACGGGAAAGGCAGTTTTTTTTTATGGATTGTTTTTTTCTTATAGTATGTGGTGGTTTGAGGTTCGTCCAGTTCGGCAGCTGTTTAACCTTTTGAAAAAAGAGCGTTGGTGACGTCTAAGGTTTAAAGTAGATTTCTTGCTAAAATTGTCGTCACTGAGAGGAGTGGAGGTATTTAAAAAAAAAGGTCTCTCAAGTAAACGTTCCAATTGCAGTCTACAGGATCGACGAGGGAAGGTAGTCCCAAGAACACCCTCTTTACCCTTTTCTGCATAAATTTTGACCTCTGGGGAGGGACCTCTGTTATTTTCAAGAATGTTTCTTTATGGTTTGAGTTTTAATGTTGACCTTTACACTACAAACTTGTCTATTATTTAATTTAGGACAAAGGTATACTGTTTATCGCATTCAGAAATTAGTTCGCCAATAGGTAAAACAGTTGAAAGATTGTACATTTCGAAATATTTACAGTTCTATTTTGCCTTAGAATGTTTACATAAGAATGTGGATCAATGACTCTGTTCTTGAAACATTTTTGTTTTTGTTCCTTTCCTCAGTCACTGAGGCTTGCCGAAGGGGGGGAGGCTACGGTGCCAGAATGCCTTTGGTTTGTATAATTCCGGATAGTTTCTCATATTTCTGATATGTTGACGATTTTAAGCCTCCCAGAACAACCAGTACCCCTCTCTAAGAATCATGTATGATTGCTGTATTTTCTCTGATCCGTCATCATATAATTTTGACCTAGAAATATTTAAGTTGTACTTTGATAGGCCTACGGAATGTTAGGAGATTTTAGAAGCTTATACCTATTCAAATTGCTGAGATTTAGCTAGCGCTAGTTCGGGCCAATCAGATTTCTCATTGGCTGAAAAAATCCAGAATTTCCTGATTGTCTGAAAAGTTCCAAGAAAAGATTTTAATGGCTCAAAATAGCGCTAGGTAAATCTCGGTATTGGTAAAATCTCATTGTGAAAGGGCCTTAAATGCATCTTTGCCGAACCCTTCTCTGCTCGCTTGGATCTTCATCCTTAGCAGATGGCTAAATCTTCGCACTGCCCGGATTGACTATAGTAACGTCTTACTGAAATACACGAAAAGCATTTAATGCAAGTGCTATATTTACGACATCACATTCCCACTCTATGTACAAAAATTGAATATATATGTATATTGCATTCTCGTAGGTACAGGACGGTTTGCAGAAAAGCTCCAGTTTCTAGCTTAAGTAAGCCGGAAACTTTGAGGAAAATCTTCTCCAATTTAAGCTTCCGGCCAACCTTCTAGGGCTAAAGGGAAAGCGGGTCTTCTGCGTTTGGGGTGGGAGGAAGTCATAAACAAAGATTTAAAAGAAATAGGAACTTCGTGGGAGGGTGTAGAGATGAGGCTTTGAATAGATTAGGATGGAGGAGGAGCGTGCGTAGCTGTGTTGGCCTCAGGTGGCTTGGTGCTGTGGTGAGCTGTTATTAGTAGTAGTAGTAGATGTAAGCTTCCAGGTCCATGGTTTCTTTTTTTAAGAAGTATTTATCACGCTCCAATTAAAAAAGAAATGAGCTAGGAAAAATAAATGCGCTGTCTTTCATGCATCATGTTTGCCTCTTTAGGGGCAACCTAGTAAAGAACGAACCCTAGCCAGTTGTAACTGAAGATTTAAAACCCCGTCTTGAAAAATTATAAATTAAGAAAGCTGTTCTTTCCTAAAACATGGAGTGACACAAAACCGAATTAGAAAAAATCCTGACACAAAACCGGATTAGAAAACTTGAAGCAAAACTGGTTTGTAAAAAATTTCACAAATGTACCATCATGTTATTGCATCACTCGATTATAGCATGAACAAGTGACGAAAATTCAAGTTTGTAATCTGTTTTTATATAAATATTTAGATTGTTAGGAAAATGTCACAAATTTCCCAATTATTTTGTAAAGATTATAATTTATCTTCAACTTTATTATACCTCTTATCCTTGTGAATCTAAATAAAACTAAACAAGCGCGGAGCTTTTTCACATTCAGTTTCAATTCACCAGAAAGTCGTAAGGTCTTTTTGTGAATGTGTGAACAGCCTGAGAAATGCTCCTCAAACAGTAAGTTTTAATATAGCAAGGGAACATTTAAATCGACTATCTTTTTTACTCTTCTTTAATTTATGCAAAGTTTAAGAAATATAACTGAGGGGTCACCTGCTTTCCAAAATCGTTTACAACAGATGGGGTGCGTCACGTATGGTAGAAGTGTTATACTTGGCTTGCTAAGCTTATCACGAATTGCACGATGAGATGTGGTAGAAAACCCAGCACTCCGAGATGAGCACCTGGTGATGGAGAGGGGGAAACCCCATAGTCTAGTACAGGTCAGAGCCGGATGTAGGTTTTTACTTGGGAGGGGGAAAATGTATATTTTGCCTCCCCGTTTCACGCTGTAAACACTGTAAATATTACAATTTCCGCTTAGTGAAAATTGAATGGATTTTCTGGAAAAAATAAAGGTATGTATTTATTATATATATGGTATTTGCTCAAAGTGCTGGTTTTATCTACTCGCAGTTTATTTCTGCTGCTTTAGAATGATGCATATATTATTTACTGAAAAAAAAAATCTCTCTCTAATATGGTCAAAGACCTAAGCCTAGTTAAATGGCAGTAAATTAGGCCTTAGCTAATAGACCGTGGTTCGTAACATTAGTGAAATATATATCTACGCATTGCAAATAAAATATAGAAATATCAAAATCATGAATGCATTTGTTCTTCTTTTTTACAAATTTAAAATTGTTTTCAGGAATGAATAAGGATACAAATACTAATTGAAATGCTACAATTTTTTTGTTTTAAAGTATCTACGCATTGCAAATGAAATATAGAAATATCAAAATCATGGATGCATCTGTTCTTCTTTTTTACAAATGTAAATTTGTTTTTCAGGAATGAACAAGGATACAAAAACTAATTGAAATGCTACATTTTTTTTGCTATAAAGTACGACTTTTCTGGCTTTTCTTTTGGTAAAACTAAAGTCGGGGCTTTGGTACGCTGGTCGGGCCCCGATAGATCTAAAGTTACAGTTCATTTGATGGTACCGTTGGAACGGCCAACTTATAAAAACCATTTTGGTGCTAAGACAATAGTTAAGAGTGTAGATGAAAGAAAACTGGGAATAAATGCTTGTTGACGTACTGACCCCCCCCCCCCTAAGAGACAAAAGTATAAGTTTAGAACAATGAAATGTTAATGTATTCTACAAAATATCCGTGGTTGCTCTAACCTAGAATAATCGCAGGAAAAAACTTCCTAGTGGCTTCTTCCCTCGGGATGGTCATGCCACTTACAAGGAAGACCCCACAACTGGTCTCTACATCTGAAAAATGTATTTTTTTTCTTTCTTTCTATTTATTTAGCAGAAAAAATTACAAGGCTCCCATTAAATATTTTAATTAAGATTAAATTTTTGTCTCCGCATTAAAAGAAAAAAAAAAAAAAAAAAAAAAAAAAAAACTCTTGCATCTCTCTCTCACGTATTCTCGTGAATTGGTGCCACTATTCTGAGCCAAATGAAAAATTGTTAGGACCCAAAATCTAAGGCATAAGAACACCAGAACAAGACACCAGGATACTGCGGAACCCAATTTTAGCTATATCCTTTATCTTTCAGCAAATCTGGTTTCCTTCTTCTTCTTTTTATCTCCGAGGTTCGAGACAACTTATTGCGCAAGTAAACCTCCGTAGGTTAACAAAACAGGTAGAGGCTTATATTTCTACTAGCATTGGTTTATGCTGTCGGTTTAACTCATTCACCTACTTCTACTACTAACAACTCACCGCAGCACCAAGCCACCTGAGGCCAACTCAGCTACATACGCTCTACCTCCACCCTAATCTATTCAAAGCCTCCCTCTTTCCACCCTCCCAGGAAGTTATCATTTCCCTTAAATTGTCAGTTTATTCACCAGTTTACCTTAAACTTATGATTTAAATTTCAATTCACAGATTTAAGAAAGTTTGACCCTCGGCATAATTGGTGCAACAAGAATCCGAAGCCGTCTTAAAAAGTTTATGCACAAATTATACAGAACAGATCCCACCTTTTAATTTTTGTAGCATTCTTATTGCCTCTCTTTTCCTTATTATTCTTTTTTTTCCTCCTTATTGTCCCTCCTTTCCTTACAAGACAATTAGACAAGTTCGCGCATGTAAACTTTAATTGCTTCAAATTTAAGAAAAAACATCCCGCCCCTAGATTTTGAATTTTTTTTGTGTTTGTGTGTGTATGTGTTAAAAAAAACAAAAGAATCTTTGCCTGCCTACATTTTTACTAATTGGTACCCCCTTAAAAAATTTGAAATTATTAAGAGGGGAACCTACCAAGGCTACCTAACTAGTTGGGCAGCAAACACCCTGCCCGTTCCATCGATCTGTCATTCCAGTACAAAAATAAGCCCTTAAAACAAAACGGGAGGGAAAGGCCAGAGGCTACTAAAAACGTGTAACTATTCTTAACAAAACACTCGGTTATTAAGAACACCCTAGATAGTCAATTATTTTGATCAAAAGCTTCCGTCAATGGATTGATTAAAGCATGATTTACCGTCTAGGAACCGACTGAGTCATTAAAACTTTCTATGAATCACCGTCAACACTTGAAACAAGCGTCAAATAGGTTCCTAGACGGTCAATCATGCTTTAATCAATCGATTGACGGAAGCTTTTGATCAAAATGATTCACCGTCTAGGGTGTCCTTTACAGTTTAGGTAATCTCAAGCTTTGAATTAGTTTTTTTCGGGAAGTATGTTTGTTGTAACTTTACTCTCTAGCTTGTTTTGCCATCCCTCTTTGCGTAACGCCCTCGATGCTTTACCCTCTTGCCCCCCTAGATCCAGTCCTGGTAAAGGCCTACCTGCTAAGCTTTAATTTTAGACCTGGATAGTCTGGTGCTCATTATTTTGATTCTCATTAGATTTTATTATAGTAAAATACAAACAGATTTGGATTGCTCAAAGAGCCTTGAAGTTTTCTTGTGGGGCCCTAAACACTATTTTTAGCGATAGCCCTTCAACCCATGCCTAGACGTTGGTGTTCTTGTTATGGGGTCGAGAAATAGAACATGTGGGGGTTTTCCAGTAACTGATGGTTCATGATAAATTATTAATGTAATATTAAAAATGGCTGTTTTGTAAAAACCGTAATTATTATTTATAGTCTTTTAAAAGATTTTGATGTTGCTCTTTGGGAGGGCTGTTTAATCAAAACTAAGGATTACAATTCCATAAACAAGATATTACGCAATGTGAACATAACCGAAAATTTTTGTGCTATGCAACATGACGTGAATTGTACAAGAGGCGAATCCAACTGAAAACTGGCTTATGCTTTTTCAACTTTTATTAGCCTGCAATCCATTGTTAAATTAAATAAAAAACAAGTTTTTTTAATTGAAAGTAAGGAGCCACATTAAAACTTAAAACGAACAGAAATTATTCCGTATGTGAAAGGGGCTGTCCCCTCCTCAACGCCTCGCTCTTTACGCTAAAGTTTTTATTGTTCTTAGAAACAGAGTTGTGAGAAGGAGTCAAACTTTAGCGTAAAGAGCGAGGCGTTGAGGAGGGGACAGTCCCTTTCATATACGGAATAATTTCTATTCGTTTTTAAGTTTTAATGTCGCTCCTTACTTCTCAGTTAAAAAACTTGTTTTTTATTTAATTTCCGAACGTTTTTAAATTAAAGCAGGTTTTGGTTTTGGCTCACCCTATATGAATAATTAAAACGAAATTTCAATATTAATTTTCCTTTTTTTTTGGCCAAATTGCTTTCTCGAAAGTTGTTTAATTTTATTTACGAACGTTTTTATTAGTAATAAATATACGTAACTTACGAATTAACTTACGTAACGAACTTCTATATTCGTATATTTTTATTACGTGTATTAGGCGGTTTCGCGCCCCCTAGTCATTACCTCGCTCTTTACGCTGAAGTTCGAATTTTTTCCCCATTCTTTAAAAATGACCTTTTAATCACAAAGACCGTTAGTTAGAATAAATAGCTCTTATGAAAGTACTAAAAAAAACTTTAGCGTAAAGAGCGAGATATTGACTAAGGGGTGAACCCAATCATACACGTAATACTTTTCGCTCATTTTAAGTTTGATGTTGAAAAGTTTTCAGCTGAAAAGTTTTTCAGTTGAAAACTTGTTTATTTTTATTGAATTTCTGATGGTTTTTTAAATAATGCTGGGAAATCCGGCGCCCCTTCATAGGAATGTCCCTTCACCCATGAAAACTTCCTCCGTGGAAAGATCCTCCCACATAAACCACGATCCCCCCCCCCCCCACTACCAGAAAAGATCTCGAAAAATCCAGAAACCTGAAAACGTCTGTATAATTCCCATAATAACCAATACTATATGTAAACATTTGGCAAAGTTCATACCTTGCAGCCCTTCCCCCGGGGACTGTGGGGGATTAAGACATCCTCCAAGACTTAGTTATTATATTTTTCGACGATGATGAACAAAATGGCTATCTCAAAATTTTGATTGGGTGACTTTGGGAAAAAAATGAGTGTGGGAGGGGGCCTTGTTGCGCTCCATTTTTTTGTCACTTAAAGAGAGCACTAGCGCTTTTAATATCCGTTCGAATGAGCCCTCCTGCGATATTCTAGGACAACTGTGTCGATACGATCATCCCTGGGGAAAAAAGCAAACAAAAAAAAAACCAAATAAACACGCATCTGTAATCTTTCTTCTGGCAAAAAAATACCAAAATTCCATATTTTTGCAGATAAGACCTTGAAACCTCTACAGTAGGGTTCTCTAATACGCTGAATCTGATGGTGTGCTTTTAGTTAAGGTTCTATGGCGTTTAGGGGGTGTCTCTTCCTACTTTTCAAAGATAAGGCATTTTCTCAGGCGCGTAATATTTAATGGGTAAGACTAAACTTGATGAAACTTATATATTTAAAATCAGCCTAAAAGTCCGATTCTTTTGATGTATCTATTAGTATCAAAATTCCTTTTTTTAGAGTTTCGGTTATTATTGATCCGGGTCGCTCCTTACTTGCAGTTCGTTACCACGAACTGTTTGATAAGGTTTGTTTCAGACATTCAAGATGCCAGTTTTAAATCATTTTTATATCACATTTTTATGTCAAATCGGCTTTGATATCATAATCAGTGCTTCCAGTATCCCCGAATTTTTCGAAATTTCCCCAAATTTTTCCAGAAGGGTTGTTGAAAAAAAAACGGGAGACAAATCAGTGCTACCGATGCAAAGAAGTGATTTTCCTTGTCGTTCAAGGAGGGGGACTAATTTACCTTACCAAAGTTTTCGACCATGTTGATTCCGATGGTACACTTTTCATTTTTCTCTGACTCCATTTTCGAGGGGCTTCAGTTTTTTTTTCGAAATCACCATAAATATCTTTTCGTAATGAACTTTTACTTTTAAGACAAACCGGGGATCGAGGAGGGGCATGATAATCCTTACTTTCAGTTAAAAACTTGTTTTGTTTACTTTTTAATTTCTGTTGGTTTTTTTAAACGATGTCCTAAGTCTTAAGTCCAAGTCATAACTAAGATATGATGTGGGCTACCGGCTTGGGCGTATCCAGGATTTTGTTTGGAGGGGGGAGGGGGTAAAAAAACTTTAAGAAATGCATCAAAAATTTGTTTATATTCCTTTTCTCACTTTTTTGCGAGTCGGACAAATATTTTGGGGTAGGTGAGTTCAAACCCCCTTAAATACCTTTAAGAAATTCAAGCAGTTCATGGTAACGAGCTTAAAGAAAGGAGCGACCCGGCTAAATAGTGACCAAAAGTCTAGAAAACGGTATCCTGATACTAATAGATGCACCAGAATAATCTGATTATTATTTTGATTTCAAATATATAAGTTTTATCAAATTTAGTCTTACCCATCAAAAATTACGTGCCTGAGAAAATTTGACTGATTTTCGAAAAATGAGAGAAAGACCCCCTAAAAATTATAGAACCTTGATGAAAATCACACCATCATATTCAGCGTATCAGAGAACCCTACTGTAGAGGTTTCAAGCACCTGTCTACAAAAAGGTGGAATTTTGTATATTTTGCCAGAAGAGAGATCACGGGTGTTTTTATTTGTTTTTTTGTTGTTGTTTTTTTTTCAGGGGTGATCGTATCGACAAAGTGGTCCTAGAATATTGTAGGAGGGCTCATTGGAACGGAAATTAAAAGTTCTAGTGCGCTTTTTAAGTCACCAAAAAATGGAGGGCAACTAGGCCCCCTCCCACGCTCATTTTTATCCCAAAGTCATCCGATCAAAATTTTGAGATAGCCATTTTGTTCAGCATGGTCGAAAATATGATAACAATGTCTTTTAGGATGACATAATCCCCCGAAGTCCCCGGGGGGACGGCTGAAAGTTATGAACTTTACCCACTGTTAACATATAGTCTTGGTTATTGGGAAGTATACAGACGTTTTCAGGGGGAAATTTTTTCTGGTAGGTGGGGGGGGTTCTGGGGTTATATGGGAGGATCTTTCCATGGAGGAAGTTTTCATGGGGAAAGGGATATTGCTATGAAGGGGGCGCCGGATTTCCCAGCATTATTTAAGAAAAAGATCAGAAATTAAATTTTAAAAGAACAAGTTTTTCAACTGAAAGTAAGGAGCAACATCAAAACATAAAACGAACAGAAATTATTACGTATATTATTGTTTTCACCCCCTAGTCAATACCTCACACTTTAATCCAAAGATATTTTAGTACTTTCATGAGAGCTATTTATTCTAATTAACGGCCTTTGTAATTAAGGGGTTATTTTAAAGAATTGGAACACAATTCGAACTTTAGCTTAAAGAGCAAGGTATTGACTAGGGGGCGAACCCCCTAATATAAGTATTAAAAATCTATGAATATAGAAGTTCGTTATGTAAGTTAATTCGCAAGTTACGTATATTTATTACTAATAAAAACGTTCGTAAATAAAATTAAACAGGTTTCGAGAAAGCCACTTAACCAAATAAAAGTAAAATTAATATACAAATTTTGTTTTAATTATTTATGTACGGTGAGCCAAAATCAAAACCTGCATTAATTCCTGCAAAAAACCTGCAATAAAAGTGTTTTTTAACTGAAAGTAAGGAACGACGTTAACATTTAAAACGAACAAAAACTATTTCGTATGTGAAAGGGGCTGTCCCCTCCCCAGCGCCTTGCTCTTTACGCTAAAGTTTGACTATTTCTCACAACTTAATTTTTTTAAAAAATAAAAAATTTTCGCGTAAAGAGCGTGGGGTTGAGGAGGGGACAGCCCCTTTCATATACGGAATAATTTCTATTCGTTTTAAATTCTAACATCGTTCCTTACTTTCAGGTAAAAAAAAACTTGTTTTTTTTATTTAATCAAACAGTTCGTGGTAACGAACTGTAAGTAAGGAGCGAACCGGCTCAATGGTAACCGAAACTCTAGAAAACGGTTTACCAATTGAAACTCTAGAAAATTGATACCAATAGATATATCAAAAGAATCAGATTTCAATGCTGATTTCAAATATATAACTTTTATCAAGTTTAGTGCTACCCATCAAAAGTTACGCGCCTGAGAAAATTTGGCTGATTTTCAAAAAAAGGGGGGAAAGACCCTCTAAAAGTTATAGAACCTTGAAGAAAATCACACCATCATATTCAGCTTATCAGATAACCCTACTTTAGAGGTTTAAAGCTCCTATCTAAAAAAATGTGTAATTTTTATTTTTTTGCCAGAATAAATATCACGTTTGGGTTTTTTTTTGTTTTTTTTTTTTTTTTTTTTTTCCCAGGGGTGATCGTATCGAACCATTTGTCCTATAAAATAGTGGGAGGGCTAATTTGAACGGAAATTAAAAGTTATATTTCCCTTTTTAAGTGACCAAAAAAATGGAGGGCAACTGGGCCCCCTCCCACGCTCATTTTTTTCCCAAAGTCACCCGATCAAAATTTTGAGATAGCCATTTTGTTCAGCATGGTCGAAAATATGATAAATATGTCTTTTAGGATGACTTAATCCCCCGAAGTACCCAGAGGGAGGGCTAAAAGTTATGAACTTTACCCAATGTTAACATATAGTATTGGTTATTCGGAATTATACAGAAGTTTTCAGGTGGTTTTTGTTCGGGTAGTGGGAGGAAGGGTGGGTCGGGAGTATGGTGGATAATCGGGTTGGGAAGGAAGATTTCATGGGGGAAAGGACATTGCCATGAAGGGAAAACCGGAATTGCACGCCTTATGTATTGTTAATTCGGACGTATACAACCATATTCAGGCAGGATTTTTTCTGAAGGGGGGGTAGAGGAGGGGGTTACTCTGGAGAATATTTCCGTAGAGGATGTTTCTTTGGGGTAAGGGACATTTCTATGAAGGGGGCGCCGGATTTCCGAGCATTATTTAAAAAACGATCAGAAATTAAATAAAAAATACAAGTTTTTTCAACTGAAATGTTAGAAGGAATATTAAAACTTAAAACGAACAGAAATTATAACGTATGTGAGGGGGTTCTCTCCCAAGTCAATATCTTGCTATTTACGCTACAGTATTTTTTAGTGCTTTCAAAAGAGCGATCTATTCTAATTAAACGGCCTGTGTGATTCAGGGGTTTGTGAATAAGAAATTTTTTTTACTTTTAAATTAAAAAGCGTCGTATTGACTAAGGAGAGAACCCCCTCATATACGTAATAACATATACGTAATAAAAAAACAATAAAAAAACAAGCGATACGGCTCAATAGTAATCGAAACTTTTAAAAACGGAATTGCAATGTCAGCAAAAGTATCAAAAGAATGTGTTTATAATGCTGATGCTGAATATATAAATTTTATTAAGTTTAGTATTGCTCATCAAAGGCTACGAGCCTGAGAAAATTTACTCGATTTTTTAAAGAGGGGGGAAGCATCCCCTACAAGTGAAAGAATTTTAATGAAAATCACACCGTCAGATTCAGCGTATCAGAAAACCCTATTACATAGGTTTCAAGCTCATATCTGCAAAAATCTGCAACTTTGCATTTTTTGCCAGGAGAAAAATATACGAATATAGAATTTAGTTACGTAAGTTAATTTGTAAAGACATCCATTTAGCAAAAGAAAAGTAAAATTTTTATGCAAATAAAAGCTGCATTAACTAAAAACGATCAGAAATTAAATATAAAAAAAACAAGTTTCTAAAACTGAAAGTAAGGAGCGACATTAAAACTTAAAACGAACAGAAATTATTCCCTATATGAAAGGGGCTGTCCCCTCCTCAACGCCTCGATCTTTACGCTAAAGTTTGACTCTGTCTCACAACTTTATTTTTTAAAACAATAAAAAAATTTAGCGTAAAGAGCGAGGCGTTGAGGAGGGAAAAAAAACAAAAACAAAAAAAACAACAGATAAACACGCATCCGTGATCTTTCTTCTGGCAAAAACAACAAGTTTCCACAGAGGTTTCTTTGATACGCTGAATCTGATGATTTGATTTTCACTGATTCCATGATATTATGGGGTAGTTTTCCACTTTTTTCGAAAATAAGACACATTTTCTCAGACTCGTAATTTTGGATAGGTAGCCTAACACTTAACTTGATGAAACTTATATATTTTAAGTCAGCATAAACTCCGATTCTTTTGAGGTATCTATTAGCATCAAAATTTTCAAATTTTTTAGAGTCTCAGTTACTATTGAGCCGGATTGCTCCTTGCTTACAATTTACCTATTCTTGCTTTTGTCGACTTTTACCCTATTTCCCTGATACATTACTCCTCAGAAAACAAATTGTAGTGTATTTTGTTGATAAAGCATACCTATCTTAAAGAGTAAAATGACCGCATCCCCTCCCCCCAGAAAAAATGTTGAAAATTCGAACGCTTATAAAACTATATTTCTTAGATACTTGTGTTAATTCTGAATTGTGTTTAAAACTCTTTTGAGTCTCCATTTGCCGCATTTTGAAAACAATTACCTTGTATTTGAAGATTAAGTATCTTTAATTTATTTGCCCTGTCCTGAGCAAATCAAAAAAGTCTGTCAATTCTACCTCTGCTCCATCCTCCTGTGAAATGTGAAAATAAGCTTTCTAATATCGTCTAAAAAATTTTAAGCGAACTTTAAGAGCTTTAAAGCTCCTATCTTGTATGTGTACATTCGATTTTGCAAATTTATTTGCGCTTTCCTGAGCAGTTAAAAAAAATGCGTCAACTGTTTTTGCACTAGCCTCCTGTGAAATATGAAAATAAATTTCCTAGAAATCGTCTGAAAAATTTTAATCTAACCTTCTATTGTTTTGATGGTGGATAGAATTCATTAGTCTTTAAAGCTCTTGTCATTCGATTTTGGAAATTCATTGGCACTTTCCTGAGCAGATTATAAAGAGCTGTGTCAATTCTGTGTTTGCACCATCTTCCCGTTAATTGGGAAAATTACTTTCCTAAAAATTTTCTGAAATATTTTAAGCGAGCTTCAGTGGTTTTGGTTCTAAGCTAGGCTTTGCTGGGCTTCAGAGCTCCCTGAAATCCTAGTTCTAAGTAGTAACTTGTTCGACAAAGTTCAAATAAAATTTAGACAAAAGGATATTGAGCATTGTTCCGAAAACTAAACAGGGTTTTAATTACGCACAATTTCTGGAATCCTAGAGTTTATGGGACACTAACAGGGTTTTAATTACGCACAATTTCTGGAATCCTAGAGTCTTCTGGGATTTCTTAAATTTCATATTTTAGATGACATGCGCTAATCTGTCCATCTGACACAAGGCACATCTTATTTCCTTACGCATCGGAGGGCTCAATATTTTGCAAAGTAGACGCACTTCATCTTAATATCTTCTTATTGAAGAAGAAATCACGGGGGGGGGGGGGTCAAAGTATGGCTGAATACACATTGACCCAATTACTATCCCTTTGAATGCTGCTCATTATTTCAGACAAATGGCTATTACTTTAAAATGTCAGATACGGCTTCTAAACTTCCAAAGGGCAGAAAATCACTCGATAGTTATATATTGTAGCGGCAACGCTCAATAATTATGCTATTTAAAACTCGAGAATAAACGAGTTTTTTTTTCTTTCTGCTAGTAAGAGATTAAATAAAAAACAATTTTTTTAACTTAAAGTAAAGAACAATATTAAAGATTAAAACGGACAGAAATTATTCCGTATATGAAAGGGGCTGTCCCCTCCTCAACGCCCCGCTCTTTACGCTAAAGTTTGACTATTTCTCACAACTTAATTTTTTTAAACAATAAAAAATTTTAGCGGAAAGAGCGAGGTGTTGAGGAGGGGGCAGCCTGTTTTCGTATACGGAATAATTTCTGTTCGTTTTAAGTTTTAATGTTTCTTACTTTCATTTAATAAAAAATGTTTTTTTATTTAATTTCTGAACGTTTTTGAATTAATACAGGTTTTGATTTTGGCTCACCGTACATGAATAATTAAAACGAAATTTGCGCATTAATTTTACTTTTTTTTGGTTAAATGGCTTTCTCGTTTAATTTTATTTACGAACGTTTTTATTAGTAATAAATATACGTAACTTACGAATTAACTTCCGTAACGGAATTCTATATTCATATATTTTCAATGCGTATATTATTGGGTTCACCTCCTAGTCAATACCTCGCTCTTTACGCTAAATCTCAAATTTTGTTCCAATCCTTTAAAAATGAGCCCTTAATCACAAAGGCCGCTAATTAGATTAATAGCTCTTATGAAAGTACTAAAAAAACTTTAGCGTAAAGAGCGAGGTATTGACTAAGAGGCGAACCCGATCATATACGTAATAATTTCTGTTCGTTTTAAGTTTTGATGTTGCTCCTTACTTTCAGTTGAAAAACTTTTTTTATTTAATTTGTGATCGTTTTTTCAAATAATGCTGGGAAATCCGGAGCCCCCTTCATAGCAATGTCCCTTCCCCCATGAAAACTTTCTTCGTGAAAAGATCCTCCCACGTAAACCCCGACACACTCCCCCCCTACTAAAATCAAAAATCCCCCCTTAAAACGTCTGTATACTTCCCAATAACCAATACTATATGTAAACATTGGGCAAAGTTCATATTTTGTAGCCCTTCCGCCGGGGACTGTGGTGAATTAAGTCATCCTCAAAGCCATAGTTATTATATTTTTCAACAATGTTGAACAAAATGGCTATCTCAAAATTTTGATCTGGTTACTGTGGGAAAAAATGAGCACGGGAGGGGCCTCGTTACCCTGCATTTTTTTGGTCACTTACAAAGGGCACTAAAAATTTTAATTTCCGTTCAAATGAACCCTCCCACGATACTCTAGGACCATTAGGTCGATACGATCACCCCTGAGGAAAAAAAAACAAATAAACTCGCATCGGGGATCTTTCTTCTGGCAAAAAAATACGAAATTCCACATTTTTGCAGATAGGAGCTTGAAACCTCTACAGTAAGGTTCTCTTGTAAGCTGAATCTGATGATGTGATTTTCATTAAGGTTATATGACTCTTAGGGGGTGTTTGCCTTTTTTTCGAAAATCAGGCAAATTTTTCCAGGCGCGTAACTTTTGATGGGTAGAACTAAACGTGATGAAACTTTTGTATTTGAAATTAGCATAAAAATCTGATTCTTTTGATATATTTATTGATATCAAAATTTTGGTTTTTAGAGTCTCGGTTACTATTGAGCCGGGTCGCTCCTTACTTACAGTTCGTTACCACGAACCTGTTTGACAATTAGCTTACGCTCAGTGCGAAAAAAGTCGTGGGTGATCGAATACATTGAACTTGTATAATTTGGGCTGTATATTTTCACATTAGGGGGGGGGGTAAAGTATTTGGACAGTAGATAATTTCGGAGACCACACTGCCTTTCCATGACGATAAAATAAAAGTTCAAAATAAGGATATAGGGATATAGGAAATAGGATATATAGGGATAAAATCCTTTTTAATAGATAGTGTATAATAAATTTCACAAAAAATACCCGATATTTCAGTTTTACTACTGATGACGGTCACTGCATATGTGACCGAAATATCCGGTATTTTTTGTGAAATTTATTATACACTGTCTATTAAAAAGGATTTTATCCCTATTTTGAACTTTTATTTTATCGTATTTGGACAGGGTGAAGTTAGAAACCCATTCTTACTTTACAATATGCAGAACGATTGTAGTTAACACATTTTGCAAACAGACTCGCTATATTGTACTCCCACCCCACTTATGTCCAGATATATAGCCCAAATTTGTTTCTAAAGTATTACATTTTTTTGTATTTTTCATTTGGATTTAACTTAACTTTAGTTCTTGAGTGTTACCGCTATAATGTAGCTTCTTGAATGTTGATATTTTTCATTAGGATTTAACCTGATTTTACTTCTTGAGTGTTGCCGCTATAATGCATAAGTACCAATCACTCTTTGAACTATTAATTTTAACCATATTATGAATTAAAAGAATTATGTTTAAATTTAAGAAAATCTAAAATAAAAGTGAAAAACTTACATCCAAAATTCTTTATACCTATTCCTCGTACAGCGCGGGATTGAACCTGCTTACCTTAAAGCTTTCGGTGACAGGTTTATCCATTACGCTAGCACGAGGTATTATAACCTATAAATTGAAAAGCTGATGATAATTGAAAAATATATAATTTGCTATCAATTATCACTTCATGGTCTTGTGTTGGTCCAAAGCTTCACCAAAATGAAAAAATTAAATATCGAATATCAAGCTATATCTTCCTCGTGCTGCGCGGGATAGAACCTGGTTACCTTCGTGCTCCAGTTCACAGGTTTTCCGCTACCCCATCACGAGGTATTTGTAAATTGAAAATATGATGCTACTTGGAAAAATTTATAATTTGCTGTCAATTATGTCTTATGATGCGTGTTGGTCCAAAGCTTCACTTGCATGAACGGAGAGTAAACAGTCCGACAATGTTGTCATTAAACTCAGTTTAGATCCCTTCGTAAATAGCTCAGCAAACCGTTAATGGCAATTATTTCAGGTGTTAGAATATGTCAGACGCGACCTCTAAGAATAACAGCGACGAATTGTCAGTTTTATTATTGTTTAATATGCTTTTTTACAAATAGTTCTTTTGTACTAATATTCACACTGCATTAAATCTCTCGATGATGGCATATGCATCCGTGAGTGAAGATAACGAAAAAAAGCAACAACAAAAATTATTTGCTGTTGCATTATGCGGACACCGCTAAATACTGTATCAAGGAAACGAGAGACGAAACCCGCCAAACGGGTTATTTGCAAGAGGCCGCTATAGAGAAATAGAATGCAAAGCGTGGTTTTCGTTGCGTTTACGATATTTAAACTTTTGTTTTTTGGGGTTTAGGTACCTAGGTTACGTATTTAATACATGCTGTTTTACCCCCATCCCCTAATGTGCAAATATGTAGCCCAAGTTTGTTTCTAAACTATAATATATTCATCCTATTTTGTTTTATTTCATTAGCATTAACCAAACTTGACTTCTTTCGTGGTGTTCGTTAATGCAACGGTAGGCTACCAAAAATGTTAGCAAGGAAATTAACAATTTGTATTATGTGTCCCATTTTTATTTTGGATAAATTAAGGGAAATCCATGGAAAATTCGGGGATAGTTTAAGCATTGCTGATGATTTTGATTTTTTGCTACTATTTCCAAATTTCTCTGAAAAAAAATTTTGTTCTCCGAAATCTCCATGAAAGATAATGTTAACGGAAGTTAACAATTCATACTATGTCTTAATTTCTTTTGAAGAAATTAGGGAAACCCCGGAAAAATTTGCCAATAGTTGAAGCATTGCTCATAATTTCGATTTTGTTTTCTCTCTTTTTTTGTACACGAGATAAAAAAGCATATAAAGCTTAAAAATTCCAAAATAAGTGAGACTAGCTGATCAGGCATACTCAGTTAAAGAAGGTGGTTTTTAGTTTTACAGAAAACAAAAAGCCGCCATCTATTTTCCCGAAAATCTTAGAAAAACCTTTTAGCTTATCCCGTTTTGCGCCAGAGATGTTGCATCACAATTTCGATTTTGTTTTCTCTCTTTTTTTGTACACGAGATAAAAAAGCATATAAAGCTTAAAAATTCCAAAATAAGTGAGACTAGAACTCTTAATCTCTTGCTAACTATAGGCAAGATTGATCCTCACTCAAGTTGGGTCTTTGGTTTCCGAGTCAGTGCTCTTTGGGATTTAGAGTCGGGTCAGTAGTGTACTAATTTCGGAACTTGGAGGCATCTAAAGTCGGCACCGGGGCTTACTAGCTCTGGTACCCAAGTAATACCACTAAATAAAGTTTTTATTCAAACAATATTTTTCTTTCAGTTTGGTTCCAAGCAGTGGCCTAAATTCACAAAGATGCAAGGGGAAGGAAATTTTTCGTTTTTTTTTAAATGAAGATAAAAAAAGATATTCTCTGAAATTTTGAAAGCAGCGCTGGAGATTTTTGGGAAAAAATCAGAATGTAAAAAATGTAGTTACCATAACATAGGAAGGAGATGAGAGAAATTGTGATCCCTCCTTCCCCAGTTAGTGCAACTAATCCGAGTGGTGAGGTTTCTTGGAAATTGACCCTGCAATTTCTTTTGGTTAGAGCAACTATGAATGCTTTGTAGCAGATATGAATATTTTATTCTTATGACTTTTCACTTTTGGATCCTGTGGAGGGGTGGGGCTTGTTTAAAGGCGTTCCATCAGTAAATATTAGCTTCCAGGTTCCTTCCATCTACATCATTGACTGTGTTTTCCCAGCAAAACTGTTTAGTTGTATCTGACAAAATTTGACCTATCAAACTGGACTAAAATATTTGAGCTCTTCAACCCACCTTCAGCTATTGCCAGCCCGATCATAAGAATCCTATTGACAGACGTAAAACTGTGCTCCAAAGCTAAAAAGAATTTTCCATATATAATGGCTTACCAAACCTTTAGTACTGAGGGATATCTTAAATCAAATACTTTTCCCCTTATTTCAATCAGTATTTGAATAAAAACCGATTCTGGAAGTATTTGATGTTCGACACAGTTTTTTTTATGGATTTGTTACTTTATCATATCATATTGTTGGTTTGATTACATTTGTGACAGATCTGCCGTAACGTATGCTAATTTGGTTGATATAGATTCATTGATAACAAATTTTTACCACTGAATTTATAAAATATCGCGAATATAATTTCAATCTTGTTAATCGTTTCCAAGGAATTCAAGATTGTCTGCATAATCGTAGATAGGCTTTACTTATCTTTCCATCGTAACTTATCTTTGCATGTAATACCACAAGAATGCAACCCTGTTTCACACCGAAATCTAGTGTTAAAGGTCCCTTCTCGGTTTTTTTTCCAAATGATTTTAGCACTTACGATTTTCTAGGTTTCAAATTTGCTGCTATACAGATTGGCGCTGGCACAGACAAAGCATTGAATTTACAACGTGCTGCATCTCTTGTTGCGAAGGCAGCTAAGGATGGTGCTAAAGTAGTCTCGCTTCCAGAATGTTTTAATTCCCCTTATGGCACAGGTAGTTATTTTCTTAAAAAAAATTTGCTATCCCTTCCACGAACACAGTGGAACCCCGTTAGCTTACCTGTCATAGAGATTACAAGAAACTTCGAAGCAATGCGTAGTCAATTGAGACGGGTGATGCTTAAAAAGTATGGATTATCGGAAATCGAGCTATGGAAAATACCACCACTTTGAATCGACACATGTTTGATATAGGTCAACATGAAGTTAAAAGTTATAACCAACAGATATTAAATATTTCAAAGTATGAATTAAACCATATTCTTAAACCGTAATCATATTTTTTGAGGCACCGGCGATCTTATAAGATGTCAGTTGTCCAACTTTATATACGAAATATCAAGAATAAGGATTTCTCAATGAAGGCACCCGAAAAAAATATTTTTCAATATCTAAAGTGGGAGAAGAGGGAAAAATTAGTGAGGTACCAACCCCTCTATCTTACTAGGGGGACAAACTTGATGCACCCATAATAGTTACTGCATCAAATTCGTCGTTCTTGACGACCCAGGAAGGAAGGTTTTACTTTTCCTGATAATTTATATGATTTTACAGACTTCTTACGATTCGCTGTTTGTTTATATGCTAAAATTGCTACTTACTTTCCCATGGATGAATTCTTAATAAGTGAGACTACAGGATTTGAAGAATATGGGTTAAAAGACGCTACTTGGAAGCAGATTCTCAATTATGAGATAATTTTGATTTCAACAAGGTACAAAATGTTCGTATTTCTACTAAATTGATGCATAAAGAATCATTTTTCAAATCAATTATCCAGAAACCTTGGCTCTTTTCCCCGAGCGTTGTGATTCTCGGGTCATTTGTCTCTTTTCCCCGATTCTTGGGTCATTTGGGTCCTTGCTGTCACCCAAACTTGTTTTACCATTAAAAAAAGAACCATAACTCTGCATTTCTGGTCAATTGGGTCCTATTCCAACTTCCAAATATCCTTCATTCTGACTTAAAAACTCAACGACCGCAACAAGTACACGGTTTTTAGAATGAAAACCCAGATTGACACCAGTTGTTATTCTAAAATGTATGTACCAACAGTTTGCTGGAGAACAATCATATTGTTTGCATGATTTTATCTGGTCTGATGAAGCTTGCTTCAAAATGTATGGCTATTTGAACAGGTATAATTATGGCCACTCGATAAATAAAAATCCACTTGTATCAATAAAGACCAAAATAAGCTATTCTTGCCTTATAGCTTGGAGTGTATCGTCGAGTAAAGGTATTAATGGACCCGTGAGTGTATAGAGCACCTTAAACATGCTTCGTGAAGTGGTTGTGCCACAAACACAAGCGAAAAATAACAGCTTAATTTATCTCTCAATAAGATTGCGTCCCACAACGTCATACTTCGAGAGTAAAATACCTCAAAGCCTGGTTCAAATATTTGTTTCGAGCCTAAATTAGGACAAGAACGGACAGCGCATTAATTTATGCTTAATTAATGGTCTATATTTTTTATTCTTACGACGCATATACTTAATATTTTAATGTGTAATAATTAAAATTTAATAATATATATATATATATATATATATATATATATATATATATATATATATATATATATATATATATATATATATATATATATATATATATATATATATATATATATATATATATATATATTGTCTTAAAATTATAATAAATATATTATAACAAATTTAGAATAAATTATTCTATAGTTGTAATAAATAATGTTTTTAATTAATATTGTGATTAATATTTGATATTTTAATGCATATAATTAGTTAATTAGCTACTAAAATAATTAACGATGCGTAACAGACTTTACGTAGTTTTTCAACAGCGCTGTTTTGGAAAAAAGGGGCGATAATGAATAACCATGAAGCTCAACTGATATGTAACCAGTGGATTTATTGGATAGGACGTTAAGAAACAAGTTCTGTGAAATAAATCCAAAACTTTGTTCATACTTAAATATTACGATCATAACATATCAATAAGAATTGGTCGAAATCAAGATTTAGGTTGTACTGCGCATTGGAGCATCTTGTCTTACTCTATATAGTTAGTAATTGTCCGTAACTCCAAGTCAGTCAATGCTCAGAAAACAATCGTGTGATATATTTTACAACGGTTACTTGAAGCGTTTATTCCTCCATCGTCAATTAGAGTCAATTCGCTGTCGATTTTCTAAATCAGAGCATTTTTTTTTCTGTTTTATACCTGCCCTCCTACAGCTAGTTTTAAAATGAACTGCTTATGTATACATTATAAATTTAGTGTGAACCGATTTTCAAGCAACTGTACATGCGATGAGACTAGAAAAAATATTTTGAAGACACGTTGCTATTTATTAAGTTTAAGCTAATGTGTAGACCAGGATTAATTTAAGTGCTACTGTTTTAATTTTAGAATATTTCAAATTATATGCCGAGAAAGTACCCGATGGGGAAAGTTGTAGAAGTCTAGCGAGTATGGCACGCCAGAATCAAATATATCTAATTGGAGGGTCTATCCCAGAGGCTGATGGAGATAATTTATATAATACTTGTACCATCTGGGGACCAGCTGGAGATCTAATTGGAAAACATAGAAAGGTATCCGTCAGTAATAAATCAAATTTTGAAGTGCTTTAAAAGCTATTCTTGTAAAATGGAATCACTGACTTAATGTCTTGTTTTAGAGACGAATTCATAGCAGCAGCAAAAAAAATAAATGTTCTTAGTCCTGGCAGTTACTGTATAAAAAAAAAATAAACTAAAAGTTGCACTGGGAATATATGCCGTGAGGGCAACCTTCATATTGCAATCACAACGGAAACTAAGATTGAAAGTGGCCCAAATTCTACAGGTCTGTCGACTCTTTAAACTGAAAAGCAAGATTTTGCTTCACTTATTGTTTCCCTTATTCCATTATTTTCCATCACTTTTTATGGACAATAGTGACCATTTTCTTTATTCATCTGTATATTGTGCCATTAGATAATGGAATAGGTTTTAATAAATAACTTTTTAATTAATTTTCTTCTTCAGAACCTATCAGGTGATTGTGTAAATAGAAAACTTGAAACGCAAAAGTGTTTGAAACGCTTGAAACTCTTGAAGATACGAGTTTTCAGTTTTCCTTGATGAGTGAGTTACGCCCCATTCCGCAATGGCTTGTTTGATGAAGTGGAATTTATAAACTTATATTTTTCAAAAAAAGGTCGAAATATCGAGAAACCAAAATAAAATTAAAAAATCTCCAACTTACACAGGATGGATTTTGAAAAAAAAATGTATTGTGGCTTAGCATACAGCGAAATAAATTCATAAATACATTCTAAGACCGCACTGGCTATAGATGACGTATGAAACAAAGAAGAGAAAACACAACAAAATGAGAAAAAATCAAATAGCAGAGAAAAACAAGGGTAGTTTCAGCCAGTTGAACAATATGAAGCGAAAATAACCAAATATTTGGACAAGGACCTCCGCCAAGTTGTGCTCACTGCTAAAGAAAAAATAAAAAATAAAATAAAATCTAGCCCTTCGAAGTAGACTTCACAAGAGACAAATAGACACTGAATCAAAACAAACCCGAATAAATGAAAGACACATTCACCAATTGGATTGTGATAAAATTATGTGCTTAGCAAATGATTTTTATTTGAATTATTTAATATTAAGTTATTATAAATTGGGCCTATGGAAATATTTCCAGTATATGGAAATGTTTCTCCATATATATATATATATATATATATATATATATATATATATATATATATATATATATATATATATATATAAAAAAAAAAAAAAAATATATATATATATATATATAATATATATATACATATATAATATATATATATATATATATATATATATATATATATATATATATATATATATATATATATATATATATATATATATATATATATATATATATATATATATATATATATATATAATTTAAAAATTCATTCTCAAAATCGACTAAAAAGTAGATTTTTTTCGAGAATCTACGAATATAAGTGAAAACGAGGGGCGAAAAACCGATTGGGCTTTACATAACCCGGTTTTTCTAACTCGTTTTCCTCAACTCACCGTCTTTATTTATCTATGCATTTAATACTTAGATCAACTTGATATATAAGTTATGTAAAACCCAAATCGTTTTGCGCCCCTCATTTTCATTTATATTCATAAATTCTCGAGGAAACAATTATTTTCAACATTTTAGTCCATTTTGAAACCAATTTTATTTATTAAATATTGTAGTTTTTGATTTTTCTATCAAAATGTATCTGTGAAACCTTTTGTTTGTTTTGGCTATTTTATATTTCAGCATCCTTTTCCCAGACATTTACAATTTTCCCACTAGTGTGGCTTTTTCAGACATTTCAACTGTTTTGATTAAAAAAGGCATTTTGATCCAATCCCAAAAGGCTGGAAAAGCACCCTGGGACATATGGTTCACTGAAAAAGTTATAGGCTGCCCTACAGTCGGTTTCAGCTACTTCAAAAGGCACGAGAACATTTAATGTACGATCGAATGAGCCCTCCTCCAAGTTTCAACGACCTTCTATTCTTGATTTGTAGACCAGAATATGATAATAATGTATTGGAGATAAAATACTGCTTTTCCAAAGTCAACACTACCGCATTGCCCGCAAGGTTTCTTCGACTGGAACTACTTCACTAATAGGTTTGAGGTTTCACCAATTTATGCACAGCATTGCATGTTTGGGCACCATCTATTAAGGGAGGTCATAGGATTTTGCTAAGCGGGGAAGGATGGGGCCGAAGCCCCTAAACAGCGAATGTTGAGGGGGCTGTAGCACCTTAATATTTAGGATTGACATATCTATTGTAGAAAACAGACAAAACGAAATAGTATTTTATGTAAAGTAAAACATAAAGCACTTTAGGGGGTTTTATAGTATACAAATTAAACATTTTTGTTCCTTATGCGTTCTTATGCTCTAAGCACAGTTCTGGTTTTGAATTATCCTACAAAAACATAGAAACATTATCAGTCGATTTATTTTCACTAATTATATAGATATATGTTGAATAGATCGTAACAGGAAGGTGCACAAAGGGATCTTGGGGCCTGCTTCCAAAATCCTAAGTTTTGCCGAATTTCTGGGCACGTCTTATTCAAGTATCTAATATTTTTTATTCTTATTGCCCCCACCCCCCACCCCCCCAAAAAATCCTACCCATATGCTTCAGCTTCACTATCAATTAGAAAAATTGCATATGAAAATACATACCATATACTATACATATATATATATATATATATATATATATATATATATATATATATATATATATATATATATATATATATATATATATATATATATATATATATATATATATATATATATATATATATATATATATATATGTATATATAATTATTAAATGCTTCCATGTAGATTACAAAATATTTATATTAAGAGGTAATACATTTCCATATATATAATATATGGAAATATATTACTGCAGGTTTTATCCATAAGCCCAATTTACAATAACTTAATATTAAATGATTCAAGTAATATTTTTCCTCTGTTTAAACTAAAACCACATGTCCGCATTTTTAATGAAAACCAAGTCTGTAGATAAGCTAAATCTACTGCTAAGCACTGTGTATAAATTTAGACAGTACAATCATTCCCTATATCAACCATTATTTGAAAAAAAACTACGTTTTCTAAAAAGTTAAAGAGGCTGAGTCACAAGTTCAACCCTTAAAACGTACAGGGATTAGGAGGTACAGTTGGGGGGCTGCCGCCCCCAAACCCCCCACTTTTGAAGCCTGTTTTGTTAAGGTTTTGTAAGTCCTGTAGCCTGCAATCAGTTGGTCTTACCAAGTTCATCACATTATAGCTTGTTATTGGTTAGGGGAAAATCTCCTGTAAAAAAAAAAGCAAACAGGCTCAGTACTGTTTCTAATCAAAGGGATGCAAAAGGATGTTCTTACGGCAAAAATTCAAGCAGACTTCGTTCGTGTTGCAAAGCATGTCTTTGCAAGGGAAAAAGCGGGGGTTGAGGGGGGCGGTAGACCCCCAAAACAAAAATCTTAACAAAAGAGGCTTCAAAAGGGGGGGGGGGTTTGGGGGGCGGCAGCCCCACAACTGTACCCACTAATCCCTGTACGTTTTAAGGGTCAAACTTGCGACTCAGCCTCTTTAACTTTTTAGAAGTCGTAGTTTTTTTCAAATAATTTCTGCACGTTTTTTGTACAATTTATTACTTATTATTGCTTGACTAACTGTTAGCTGATCGTGTCAGGAGTTAAAGCAAAAACCCCCCGCTTTTGAAGATTCTTGTGTTAAGGCTTTTAATTCCTGAATACTCAAATCAAATGCACAGCAAGATTTTCTTTTTTCAACTTTTCTTCGAGCATGCGGGTATACGGTATGTTATCAAAGCAGTGGAGACTTACCTGTAAGCTGAAGGCCGACTGGGATTTTCTTCTGGAGACGCCTGTTGAGCCGAAGGATTTAATAGATTGGATTTAAAAAAGAAACTGAGCAAATACAAAGTAAGATTTTTGTTTTTCGACAAAAAAAAACTTCTGGGAAAGAGCTGGAATTCTTGGAAGCTTGCAGTCGGTCTTGTCAGGTTAAGAGGATTATTTTGATCTAATTTAATAATGAAGTACTATGCTTTTAGGAAAATCAAAAATTAACATGGGCTCTTATAGGAAAACGAGGTTTTTCGTAAAAGTAAATTTGGGGGATAATTTTTTCGGTCTGAAAATATCAAAAGGCCCTAACAGGTCGGATTCCGCTTCGAATGAGTCTTCATTCACCCAGATCCGTTGCCAACTGTGGCCTGTAGGCGTGGCTGATAAAAAAAAAATTTATGAACATTAAGTGGCTACATTTGGTTTTTGGAAAACAGGGAAGGAGTGATCAGATTAAGCTGAAATTTTGAGGATAAGCTCCCTGGCCCTAGGAAAGCTTATTCTCTAAATTTCAGCCCGATCGGACAACGTTAAAGGGGGGCTTTGGTGTGAGGGTCAAAACTTCCGGCCCACTTTCCCCCATGAAGATAAAGTTGGAGGGGGGGTGAAATTTTGCATGTTTCTTAGTTTGAGCTTAGGATACAAAATGCGATCACCGCCGTCTCTGTGCAACCGCTAGGACCGGAAATCGCTTAACATTGTAGTTAGCCAGATGCAAGTGCTCCGGAGAACATTTAAACAAAGGAGAAACATAAGCGACATTGGACTTTTTCACGGGTAGACAAGTCTGATTTCTCTTGAACACGAAACTTGGCTTCACCTTTGTAGCACTAACTTTTAAAGAATCTAATTTTAAATTAATTTATTCCAATACATACATAAAAATCGGTAATAAGTAGTGTAATGTTATAGTTAGATTTTCTTAGAAATTACAAGTTGGTTTCAAAGTTGGTTTCAAAGTCTCGAGTTGGTTTCAAAGGCATTTTGAGAAAGTTCCTGCCAAAATACGTGTTTCAGGGTAATATACACTAGACCGCTGATGGCAGATTAAATGGGAGGTGATGTTTGTACGCGCCGATAATGTGGTAGCCAAATATTACTGAGTTTGATTATGCTGTATAAATTTATATGCAGTGTTGCAAAGCAAAGAATTTTTGCACAGCCCAATTGGTAAATGTGTCTTTCATTTATTCTGGTTTTGTTTTGATTCAGTAACTCTTTTTCTCTTCTGAAGTCTACTTCAAAAGGCCATATTATTTGGCTTTTTTCGTTTTTTATTTTTCCTTAGCTCTGAGGATGACTTGGCGGAGGTCCTTGTCGAAATATTTGCTTATTTTTGATTCATATTGTTCCACTGGCTGACACTACCCTCGTTTTTCTCTGCTATTTGATGCTTTCCTCATTTTGTTGTGTTTTCTCTTCTTTGTTTCATACAAAAAAATCATACTTAAACTAATTGGCCAGATACAGAACAGATACAGATGATACATTGTGCTCTGTAACAGATTTCCCTTTATTGCAAATAATCTACTGCTCAGAAGTTAGAATTGCTTCCAATAATTTTGCATAAATAGGAGCACGAGGCTAGGGTGTCTGTTAAGGAGTTGATATTTCTTTACCACAGCTGAGCATACCGCGCGCCGGTCCGCCCTCCCAATACAACTGTGAATATATTAATATGCAAAGGCTCTGATCAATATTTATTACATGGACGAAGAGGAGAGGGGTTACAGGACGACTTAAGTTTATTTTACCTATTTAAGGGGTAGACGCACTAAAAGTATAGAGAAACGATGTTTGTAAGTCTTACTTAACGATTCATTTAAGACCTTATTCATATATGTTCAGCATCACATTGTTGGTCACTAATTGTTGAGGAGAGGGAAGGCCAGTCAATCTTTTTTGGTGCGTTTGTATGGGATCAGGAGAATGTTCTGTTAAAGCGTCAATATTAATTTTTTGAACATTACAAATATAAGCTTCCTAAACCTACTCCACTTCAAGGAGTTTATTTGTACCAGGCGTTCAATACGGGCAGTGGAGCTGTCTTTTGTGACGGATTTTGAGGATATTAATCCGTCAAATCCTTTTGTGACGGATTTGACGGATGTTAATCGCATGCGTACATGCGAAAAAACGCATTTTTTCAAGGGAAAGTAAAGTGTAAACTTTAAATGAACAGGAATCATCCTGAACACGAGATGGTTTGCCACTCCCCTCATCTTTACGCTAGAGTTTAATGTGTATTTTACTGAAAACATATTAAAATGTAGCATATATAAACCAGTTTGTAATTTTAGGCATTTTCATTGCTGAATTATTGTAACTTATCCTGAATATGTGCGGAAGTGATTTACGTTCTTACCAAATGGAAAAATCACCTGGATATGGGCGTACGCAGTACAATGCAAATACGAGCTACTTCCTGAAAGGGTACGCAACGAGCGAAATCCTTGTTGTGATTAAAAACCAAGAAACATTTTTAATTGTTGGTTATATTTCTGGGACTGGTGAAATTTAAAATTTTTATTCCTGATTCTAGGTTCACTTATTCGACGTCAATATACCGGGAAAGATCCATTTTCAAGAATCTGAAGCATTAACCCCAGGATGTTCATACACGACCTTTGACACTCCTTTTTGTAAGATCGGTGTTGGCATCTGCTATGACATCTGCTTTGCAGAGCTGGCAGCAGTTTGCACCCAGAAAGGTAAGAGCTTTAAGCTTGTCTCTATTTCTTGTTCATACCAATTATTTTTGCCCGTTAAGTGCAAAACAAGTGATGCTTCACACAAGAAAGTATGATAAATTAAGAAATCCCAGTAATTTTGAAACATTGCGGGATCGAATATAGAGGAGGAGAGAGTACGGAAGAGAGAGAAAGAAAGAGGTGAATAGAAGAAAAAAAATATTTACCCACCATTAAAAGAAACCTCAACAGCGACAGCGTATTCCATAAAATACCATAACTCATGGTCAGTCATTAAGCAGGAGGCCAGGGGCTGGAGGGAGACTGAAATTAGTTGTAGTAGAACCGTATTTATGACTACTACTCTCAAGCGCATTATGATAAGGTTGATATCGTCACTCAAGGTTTACGCCAAATACGAAACAAGACTTGACTCGCTGTAAAAATGAGTTAAATCCTGAATTGTGCGAAAATGAGGTGAATAGGTCAATTGACAAAAAGCAAGCTTACTCGGTGCAAACATGAGCCAATTTCTGTTTCCGTAAAAAGAACATAGTTGAGGTGGTGGAATTCCAGTGACGCAGTAGGGAAACGGTATAAGCTTCGGCTCAGGGAAAAACGAGCTAATTTCGAGGTATTGCCCGAATCAGTGCAAAAACTACCTATATCTTGAATCGGTGCGAAAAAAGCTAAATCCTAACTGGGTTCAAAAATAAGTCAAGTCCTGGTATTGTCTTATCTTTCAAGTCCTGGTTTAGTTTAAAAACACTCTAAACTGCAGAATTCCAATAATGTGGCGGGATAATGTTCCGAGTCCTCACGTACGTAAAACGAGTTAAGACAAAGCAGCGGAGTTCGGTGAATAAATGGATAAACAGAAAATGAGACCCCTCTCTTTTCGCTAACTTTTTATCAGAAATGTAGAAGTTTTTTTCTCTGATAAGCTTGAAACGCTTGGGCCTATGGAAGCAACAATGATGATTTTCAGAGCCACAGTCCGTCTCTTACCTCCGGAAAAAAATGCTTTGGTTTGCTAGAAACTTATACTGAAGAACTTTGGTCAAAGAGAACAGACGAGAGACTAGTAACCGATTGAGTCATTCAAACTTTCTATCAATCACCGTCAATCCTTGACTCAAGCGTCAAACAGGCTCCTAGATGGTCAATCGTGTTTTAATTAAGTGATTGACGCAAGCTTTTGATCAAAATAATTGACCGTCTAGAGTGTCCTTTAGAGGTGTATACTGCTTTCTAGCCCCGGCTCCTTTCTATGCAAAAATTAAATAAATAAATAAAAGTTTTTTCAACTGAAAGTAAGGAGCAACATTAAAACTTAAAACGAACAGAAATTATTACGTATATGAGGGGTTGCCTCCTCATCTATACCTCGCTCTTTACGCTAATAAGCTAGAATAATAAGCTTTTTACAATTTCAAAAGACATTTTAGCGTAAAGAGGGAGTTACTGAGGAGGGACAACCCTCTTATATACGTAATTATTTCTGTTCATTTTAAGTTTTAGTATTGCTCTTTACTTTCTGTTGAAAAAACTTGTTTTTTAAAATTTAATTTCTGATAGTTTTTAAATTAATGCAGAGAAATCCAGCTCCCCTCCAATGGAAAATTCCCTTTCCCCACGAAAACTCCTCCATAAAAAGACCCTCCTGCGTAAGCACTTCCACCAGAAAATCCCCCCGAAAATATCTTTATACTTCCCAATAGTCAATACTATAATATGTTAGCAATGGGCAAAGTTCATAACTTGCAGCCCTTCCCCGGGGCTGTGGAGGGTCAAGTCATCCTCAAAAAGATATTTGTTAGATCTTTCGACCATGCTGAAAAAACAGCTGTCTCAAAATTTTGATCCAACAATTTTGGGTAAAAAAGAGGAGTGGGAGGACGTTAGATGCCCTGCAATATTTTTGGTCACTTAAAAAAGGCACTAGAACTTTTGATTTCCTATCAAATGAGCACTCTCTCGATCTTCTAGGATCACTGTAGGGTTCCACAGTAGGCCTCCACAGTAGGTTTCACTGGTATTCTAAATCTCATAGTGCGATTTTCATTGAGATCATTTGATTTCTTAGGGATTTTCCCATTCTTTTCCAAAAATTAGGCAAATTTTTTCAGGCTCATAAACTTTGATGTGTAACATTAAACTTAATGAATTTTATATATTTATGAATAAGTCTTAATATTCAATTCTTTTGATATATCTATTATTATCAAGATTCTGTTTCTTACAGTTTCGGTTACTATTGAGCCACATCACTCCTTACTTACAGTTCGTTACCACGAACTGTTTGACAACTGGATCCGACTGAAAGTTTGTTGGCGCATTAGTACAGTCAAAGGACATTCCTAAGTTTTTTTGGTGTGAGGTTGAGGCGCTTTTGGTTGTTGGTTATTGATGCTGCTTTTGGTGGAGGCGCTAACTGGCTTAAATTTCAAAAGTTTGGGGTTCCCTGAACTATATAACTTTGATGCATGCTAGCAAGCGGCCTATGTTAGTTTAATATTTCTTGGGGAGAGTAACTATAACTGTAGGTACCTGTCTACAAGATTTTCAAAGAACCTCAACGTCTTCGATTGTTTCGTTACTTTCGTCATTCCAGGCAAATCCATCAAAAATTTTATCACGTCCCAGCTTTTGATTCCTCATTTCCCACCCGAAGCAATTCCTTGGTAGCCTATGTGTATCCTTGTCAGCATGGGCGCCCATAAGCTAAATTTTAGAAAGGGGCTTACCTGGTCTAATCAGCACTTCCAATGCTGTATAATAGAAATCTCAAAACAAAAATATAAAAATATAAGGCAACATCATTCAGCCAGGGGGATGGACCCCCCTCTCCCCCCCCCCCATATGGGCTCCCATGTCCTTGTGATCTAATGTTCTTCAAAGTGTTTCGCTGTATCACTAGTATCACCTTGTGATAAAGTAATAACATATCATATTATCTGCGAAAAGACATTATTTTTTAAAATTATTTGTTTCAATTGATTGCGAAAAAAAAACAATATAATTAGCCATTATGCTCTTGTGGCGAAAATAAATAAGACATTCCACCATAAAATGAACAACAAAATAAAAACAAAGATAAGGTGAGAGAACCCATGCATGTTTGTTCAACTTTCATAGTTCACCTTGTTCAACTTTCATAGTTCAACTTTCATGATAGTTCTGTTCTGTATCGTAACAAGCAGAGATGTAGCTGTACCTACAGCTTCATAAGCAAATTCACAAGCATACACACTCGTTCACAAAATATTATTTACAAAAAAAGTAAAAAAAGAACAGACATTGGAAACAACCAGTAACCATAAATAGAATAACGCATCTTTTGTATATTCATTTTTTTGTTTATAAGATATTTAAAGAGATTTTATTCAACAAAAGCTTTGGTACTCCCTTGTTATATAGCAAACACTCGAGAATTTACACCGCAAACATGAGCCAATAACCGGTTTTCATACCAGACAATTAGCTTCGGCTCGGTGGGAAACAAGATTTTAACCATATTTTAATTAAATATTTAGTTGTCATTTAGGTTAGGTTAGGCTAGTTTAGGCTACTTACCTAATATAATGTAGTCTAGGCAGCCCCCTTTACATAATTCTTTGTTATAGTTTCCATAATTTTGTTACTAAACTATTATATTTTCATCATATTTTGGTATATTTCATCATGATTAACCTAACTTCAATTCTTGAGTGTGTGCTATATAACGAGGAAGAACTTTTTTTATTCCTAAATTTCCGGCGCCAGGTACTTTTAAGTATCTGCCAGGCTGCTATTCTTTTTCCTCGTTCTATCACGATCTTGTAAATCATTAAAGTGTACGTATCACAGGAATGTAAACATATCTATAGAGTTAATTGATGAGCCGTTTTGGAGATGAAACATTTCGCCAATGGCCCCCAGCCTCTCTGTGCTCATATAATCTCGTTAAGCTCAATTATAATTCTGGAGTTGCTTCCTAATTTTTAGCGTTATCTTTATGCGTAGTTGTAGGAGGTTTAAAGCTGCTCAAGCAGTGTTTATACTATTTTTTTCTCAGAAAATTGGATTTAACATCACAGAATGCCCAAACTTCAGTGAGCAAAAATTGGAGATGATGTAATGCTAGTAACTTATGAAGACTGATAATTTAGAAACGATTTTCCCCTATAACCAGGAAAGAAAAAAAAAAACTTAAAACGAGGTCTAAAATTTCGAAGTGGAAACGCTGTCTTCAAAAATATTTTATTTACAGGCTGCAATGTATTGGTATACCCAGGAGCTTTTAGTATGACAACAGGACCACCACATTGGGAGCTTCACCTTCGATCCCGTGCAGTCGACAATCAGGTAAATTTTACTAAATTTTACCAAAGTTTTATAGCTAAGTATAGTCAAAGATTCGGAATTAAAGACTGAAGTTGAAACTTCAAGTGAACAAGAATTATTGCATCACAGACAACACAGGGTTTATGTACAAAACTAGCTCAAATAAAGTGGCTCACGAGATTTTTCAGTATCTTTAGAATTAAAAAACTTGTACTTTCCTGGAAATATAGAATTGACCCCAAAAACAGGAAGTTGTCTCAAGAGCCGGAAGAAAATAAAATTCAAATTTATAAGGCTCTTAGTAGACTATCGTTGGACATGATATCGATTACTTCTAGCCTCTAATTATAATTCGCTAAAAAAACTCACGTAAGCCCAGTTTTCAGCAGAGCTTTAGTTTTTATAATTCTACAGATCCTGTAAAATATAGCGGGTTGGTTTTTTCAGCTAGTTTTGTAGATATATCTTGCGTAAAATACGAAGCAGTAATTTTTGCTCGTTTTAACTCATTAATTAAAAAAAACTTTCAAAAAAATAAGTTTTTCAAAGAAAAGTAAAGGCCATTTTAAACTTAATTTCTGCATATGTAAATGTATGTTGAAATTGAAACCCAAAACGACCAGAAATTAAATAAACAATTATAGCAAAAAACATGAAATAGGTAATAATATAAATGAATAAATAAATCTGAAACCAGGTAATGGTAGAATTGAATATGCAAATCAAGATTAAAACAAAAAAAAATATTTTGCTATTAAAGTATAAATGAAACTTAAAACGAACAGGAATTAAATAAACAATCAATGAGAACAAACATACAATATATATTAATGTAAATGAATAAATAAATCTTGAAACGAGTGAAAATTAAAACGAATATGGAAACCAGTTTGGATCGAATAAAAATAACTAAAAACAAGAGTTTGGGTATCGCCTCACTGCAGAAGCCTAAAACCTACTGCGTCATTGGCGCCTTACTGAAAACAATTCTTTGAAATGTTTTCACTTTTGTAACTTTAAGAAATCAAAAATTAATTAAGCCCTCAGCCCTCAGGCCATAGCCCTCAGGGCAAGGGATTTAAGTTATGCCATAGAGGCATATAAGGTTCTTAAAGAACTCGTTGTCGTAGAAACTTAAAAAAAAAACTCATTCGATTGGAAATTCAAAGGGATGATACCCTTTTTAATAGTCGAAAGTGATTTGAGGGCAACTAACCCCCCTCTCACGCCCACCATTTTCCAAAACACACCCAATCAGAATTTTTAGATAGCCATTTTATTCAATGTAGTTGAAAGTTTTGGAAATTAGGTCTTTAAGGTAGACAAACCCCCCCCCACAGCCCTCAGTAAAAGGGTTGTAATTTATGCACTGGGTTATATATAGTTTTGCTAGAAAGCTTTATCGCAGCAACTAAAAAAGGGTTCTCTAAATGGTAAATTGAATGATTTAGTGCCTGTTGCAATAGACGAATCAGACTACGTATTCAATGACGCCGCTCTTAAGTCCGTCATTTTCCTAACCACATCCAATCACAATTTTTAGATATCCATTTTGTTCAACGTAGTTGAACGTTCCTGAAATTATGTCTTTTAGGATGATAACCCCCTCAGAGCCCTCAGTGCAAGGGTTATAAGTTATGCCCTGGGGGCATATAAGGTTTATATAGAAAGTTGTTGTATAAATAGTAGACAGCACGATCGCGCTGCCTAAGTAAAGAACGGGGACACTAGAGAACGAGACAAGAAACGGGGACTAAGTAAAGAGGAGGACACTCCTCCACAACCTTCAGGGCAAGGGTTTTAAGTTATGCCCTTGGGGCATATAAGAACGATGTTGGCACAATGTATTATTTAATAATTTTTTCCTTTAGAGCAGGGCACTTCGTATCGAAGAAGTTGCCGTAGAAACTTCGAAAAGCGCTCATTCAATTGGAAATTGGAGTGGCTTGTGCCCACTGTTAGGTCCCTGCACTGATGAAGTTTCTGTTGAGTTTATTGAAACACTAGCACGGACTTGTAGTTACGGACTCTCCATAAAACGTTTAAAAGTGCTAAGATGCACCTTAGCAAGGGGGGAAATTGTGCTTGGGGTGGATTTCTAAGGGGAGAATTTTCCTTTGAGAGGGAAATTTCTGGGGGAAATGTTACACTGGGGGTTTTGACAGAATTATTATACGAAATTCTTTTTAATTGTTTTACATTCTCTTTGCCAAATTCTTTATATGGATATGTTCCGAGGGAAATATCCGGGGGCTTTTTTCCGTGCGTTTTATTTTCTGGGAAATAATTTTCACGGAAGGGGGCATTTCTGGAGTGACTGAGAAACCGATATATAGATTAAAGTCTTATTCCAATGAAAAAATGCTAAGGAGAATTTTTCAGGATGAATTGTCCACAAGCAATTTTACAGAGAGGGGGAATTCTCAGCGAGGAAAGAATTGTCTGGAGGGAATTTTACGGGGGGAGGTACACTTTACGGTGGATGAAATTTCCACGGAGGAGTTCCGTGACGGGGAGGGGTATATTTTATAGAGGGAGAGCCAGATTTACCGGCATTCTTTGAAAAACGAACAGAAATTATTTCATATATGAAGGGTTGCCCCTCCTCGATACCTTATTCTTTACGCTAAAGTTTGACTGTTTACTAAGGTTGAAATACAGGGGCTGTTTAATTAGAATAGGATTCTTTTTTAAAAGTGCTAACAGCTTTAGCGTAAAAAGCATGGTATAAAGGAGGGGCGACCCTTTATATAAGGAATAAATCTGCCAAAACTAATACGCCACTTGTATTTTAATTTTGCATGCACTGTGAGCCAAAATCGAACCAGCATTAGTTGAAAAACGTTCAGAAATTAAATAAAAAACAAGTCTTTTTAACTGAAAGTAAGGAGCGATGTTAAAACAATCTATAATTATTCCGTATATGAAGGGGTGTCCCCTCCTCAACCCCTCGCTCTTTACTCTAAAGTAGCGTAAAGAGAAAGGCGTTGAGGAGGGGACAGTCCCTTTCATATACGGAATAATTGCTGTTCGTTTTGTTTTAATGTCGCTCCTTACTTTCAGTTAAAAAAACTTGTTTTTATTACTTAATCTCATAAAGACGATACTTTTGTCAACATATGAAGAACCGTGTATATTGCAATTCTATATGTCTGGTTTATATGCAAAGTAATACAAGAGGCGAAAGCTAACGAACAAGAGAGCAGGGAAGAATTATGGTATACAGAATAATATTTGGTAGGGATAGTCACTAGTGATAAATCATTAGGGGTGGCAATGTTTTTGCTCATAACTTTATTATAACTTTTTCAAGGGTTTTAAGTTATGCCCTGGGGGCATATAACGTTTTTATAGAAGGCGTTGTCGTAGAAACTTCAGAAAATGCTCATTCGGTTGAAAATTAAAGGGCTAGTGCCCTTTTCAATAGTCGAAAGTGATTAGAGAGCCACTAGCCCCCCCCCCCCCACGCCCATCATTTCCCCAAACACATCCAATCAAAATTTTGAGATAGCAATTTTCTTCAGCGTAGTTGATTTCCAGATAGAAAATATGTTTTTGAGGAGGACACTCCCCCCACAGCCCTCAGGGCAAGGGTTGTAAGTTATGCCCTGGGGGCATATAAAGTTTTTATTGAAAGCGTTGTCGTAGAAACTTCAAAAGGGCTCATTCAATCGGAAATTGAAAGGGCTAGTGTCTTTTTTAATAGTTGAAAATGATTGGATAGTCACTAACGCCCCTCTCACGCCAACCATTTTCCAAAACACATCCAATCAAAAATTTGAGATATCCATTTTGTTCAACGTAGTTGAACAATCTGGAAATTAGGTATTTTAGTATGATAACCCCCTCAGAGCCCTCAGTGCAAGGGTTTTAAGTTATGCCCTGGGGGTATATAAGGTTTATGTAGAAAGTTGTATAAATCATAGGCATCACGATCGCGCTGCCTAAGTAAAGAACGGGGACACTAGAGAACGAGACAAGAAACGGGGACTAAGTAAAGAGGAGGACACTTCCCCACAGCCTTCAAGTCAAGGGTTTTAAGTTATGCCCTGGGGGCATATAAGAACGATGTTGGCACAATGTATTATTTATTAATTTTTTCCTTTAGAGCCGAGCAAGTTGCCGTAGAAACTTCGAAAAGCGCTCATTCAATTGGAAATTGGAGTGGCTTGTGCCCTTTTTAATATTCGAAAGTGATTGGAAGGCCACTAACACCCCTCTCATACCCACCATTTCCCCAAATACATCCAATCAAAATTTTGAGATAGCCATGTTGTTTAACGTAGTTGAAAGTTCTGGAAATTCGGTCTTAGAGAATGACAACCACCCTAACAGACCTTAGGGTAAGGGTTGTAGTTGATGCCCTGGGGGCATATAAGGTGAATATACAAAGTGTTGTCGTTTCCAAAAGGATTCATTCAATTGAAAATTGAAAAGGCTAGTGCCCATTTTAATAGTCGAAAGTGATTGGAAGGCTTGACATTTTTATACTAAAGATCGAAGTGAGTATAATGTATTATTTTTTGTTGTTGTTGTTGTTTAGACCAGGGCAATTCGTATCGAAGGATTTGTCGTGGGAACTTCGAAAAGGGCTCATTCGATTGAAAATAGAAAGGGCTGATTCCCTTTTTAATATTCGAAAGTGATGTGAGGGCAACTAATCCCCCTTTCACTCCCACTCTCCCAAACCCATCCTATACGCCAACCCTCCCATTTCTGCTCTTAAAATTTAACCAAATCAAAATAGAGTAAGTGTATCCAAGCTATCAAAGGAAGTAAACAGATTTTTTACGAATGGCATCAAGTTTTCCATTTCAGGTCAACTAGAGGAGGTATGAAACTAAATTAAACAGTAATATTTGTATCCAGATTTTTAAAAAGGTGTATGTTGTTAAAAATTGCTGAAAATGTTTCTCCAGCATACAAATAGAAGGCCAAACTATAAAATCTTAAAAAACGAATAGATTTAAGTATTATTTTCTTTTTCCCTGAAAAGACTATGTCAATAGAAAACGAACAGAAATTAATTTAAAAAACTTTTCCCACAAAATACATTTTTTCAAAGAAAAGTAAAAGACTCCATTAAACAAAAAATGAGCCAAAATAAATTCAAATAATCTACCAAGCGTGGAACTACCACAAATCAGCATCGATAAATAAATGAAACCCACAACGAAAAGAAATTACAATAAATAACCGAGTAAAACTCAAAACGATCAGAAATTAACATAAGTTGGGCGCAAAACCCATATGCCTTCCCAAGGACAGAAAAAAATTTGCACTTTACTGAAAAAAATATAAATGTTTTTACTTTAATAACTTCAATAAATAAAATAATTTTAACATTTTGATTACTAAATATCAGTATATGCATATTAAACTGACAATGCACATTCATTTGTATTTTTTCTGTAGAGTGTAAATTTTGTTCTGGCCTTGGGAAGGCATAGGGGTTTTGCGCCTAACCCCTAAGGCATAGGTAGTTTCACGCTTGGTAGATTATTTGATTGTATTGTTGTTCATTTTTTGTTTAATGGAGTTCTTTACTTTTCTTTGAAAAACTTATCTTGTGGAAAAAGTTTTTTAAATTAATCTTCTTAAATACATTGCCAACCTTACCCAGGCCTCTGGCTCTTGCTCGCTTATTACCTTGACGTCACTTCATATATATATATATATATATATATATATATATATATATATATATATATATATATATATATATATATATGTTTTGGATGCTTCTAGCCTATGTGCAATCATATGACCCAGATCAAGATCTTTGGGAATTTGGTGTAGTGGCTGGTAGAAATGCCCTTGTAATGGACCTTGACTGCGTAGATGATGTAAGTCTTCCTGTGGCATTTTTCCTTTCTTTGTTCCTGTGGCAAACCCAAACTCAGTCCAGTATATGCTTGGCAAAGTGGCACATTTCTCAGTTTAACTCGGCTTACAAATAAATACGAAGAATACGAACTTTCTCCGTCTGATCATCACAACATACTTGTATATTCAATTTAATTTTTACTTCTTATATGATTTATTTATTCATTTATATTTGTACCTGTTATCTGTTTTGTACATGTTTGCTATGGTCAATTATTTTGATTCATTTTCGTTTTGGGTTTCACTTATTCTTTAATAGTAATTTCAGGTCGTTTTGAATGTGAATCACAAAGGAATTTTTTTCTGCTGGTCTTAAGTTTAATATTACTCTTCACTTTTCTTTGAAAAACTTCCTTCTTGGAGAGTTTTTTTCAATTAATCATTCAGAGAAGGAGTCTCGTTTTCTTAGGTGGTGGAAGTGGAAGGGGTGGAAGTGGAAGGGGGATTAGTTGCCCTCCAATCACTCTTGACTATTAAAAAGGGCATCAGCCCTTTCTATTTTCAATCGAATGAGCCCTTTTCGAAGTTACCGCGACAACTCCTTCGATACGAAGTGCCCTGGTCTAAACAACAATTAAAATTGTAGCTTCATTTCACATTCCTTTTTCCTCTTTTCATTTTCTTTACTTTTGTCGAAGAAATAAATAAAGGTACTGATCCCTTATACCTCACCCACCGCTATACACGAAAGAACTCAAGTTTGGTTACTAATGCTAATGGAATAAAATAAAATAGGATGAAAATATAATAGTTTAGAAACAAATTTGGGCTATATATTTGCACATTAGGGGATGGGGGTGTGGGGGGTGGGGTAAGCATAGCATATATTAAATACGTAACCGAACCTATCCTTGGTACCTTCCCCCTTAAACCCCAAAAAACAACAGTTTGAATTTAGTCAACGCAATGGGAAATCATGGTTTGCAATCAACTTTTATAGCAAATACGCGTTTGACGGATTTCCATGTCTGGTTTCCATATATAGTTTATAGCGGAGGGTGAGATATAATGCACCAGTACCTAAATAAATTATCATTAAATAGGAAAAGAATTCCCACATTGGGTTTTTCGTACTGGGCTCTAATTTTTCGAGCTTTTCGAGGAATAGCACGTGCTCTTAACTAATTTCAGTCTGGTCTGGCACAGTAACTGCCTTAGTCTGATGCTTTATTTTTCTGCCTCATCTTGACAACACAAGGTTTGAGTCCGATTATGTTCTAACACTTAAAATACGCCTGCATTATATTAACTTTTAGTTACCATAGTAACTAGATGTAACTATAGTAACTGTGTGTCGTGGTTTGTTCTTCTCTAGGTTTCATATAAGTATATAACCATGACACTCATGTCCACACTCCACATTTAATTTTAACTATACAGATGCTTTATATTATACTTCAACTAAAATTCTTTTTTCGAAAATAGAAAAACAACTATATTTTAGAAGAATCACGATTTTAGTCACCTTACGATAGCGCTGAGGAAAGAGCTGTGCCTGATAATTGAACATGTTCAGTTTTGATCCTGCATATCGTAAGGAATTCTCAATTAAAGTTTCGCAATATATTTTTTTTTTTTTTAGATTGTGGATTTTTTTAGAATGTTGGTCGAAAAATTGCTTTTTTAAGAAATTTATTTTGCAAAAAAGTTATTCGGGTATGTCAAAATTTTTTATATAAACACAAAATGTTTATATACAAACATTTGTGTTAATCTCCCATCGACTCGCCAAAACTAGCGAAAATTAGAATGCAAACCGTGCAATATTTTTAGCTCTCATTTTTGGTTTCTGATTTTTTACCTTTGAGTTCTGACATGATTTAAAAGATAAAAGAATTTTGCATTCTGCAATCCAAGAACAAGGAAATATAAAATTCACTTAAATTACAATCAAAAATTTGCAGTTTCTCAGTGGCGCCAACCCTCAAAAACGTAAAGGTAAGGAGGGAGGAGGGCAAATTTTTTTTAAATCAAAAAGAGAGGGCTATTTTTTCCGTATTTTTAAATGAAAATACCCAACGAGGGTATTTAAAAAAATCTAGAGGAGGCCTCCCCCTCCAATTGGTGCCATTGCAGTTTCTGCATTAAAATTTTATAAAGATGGTAGTGTTTTTGTACCTCAGTGGGAATTTCTCATTGTGACTTCAAATTTCACATCAGGACCTCGCCATATCTGGACTCTGGAGTCAAATCATATACAAACTTTAAAAAAATTATTTGCTTGAAATTCTCGATATTGCCTTTAATTCCTACATGGCGCGATTTGCGAAAAAAAAAACACAATTTGAACTACGCATTGAATTTGGATAGAAATAAAACTTATGGAATAATTGTATATGGAATAATATTTGCATAGGACTATTATAATAGGAATAATTTGCATAAAAATACGGTTTTTGGAGTAATAAGAATTTCCTATTTTGAAAACCAACAGCGATGAGTTTTTTTTTTTTTTTTTTTTAGGTGAACATTCTTGGTGGGCCATGAAATTTCCCAAAAATGGTGGCATTTTCAGAGCATAGTAGGAAAATTCAATTTCAATTGCAAATTTTATACTGCGATTGCAAATTTTCATAGGGAACATGCAAAATCTAATTTTATATTTTTGGCTCAAGTTTGGCATGCTTGTAAAGGCCACACATTTTTCAGGTTGACTGCCCTTGACGTTGAAAAATATGCTCGATAAAATTACCCAGAAATGGCAATTGATTCAGTATTAATTAAAAAAAAAACTTTCGAAAAAATAAGTTTTTCAAAGAAAAGTAAAGGCCATTTTAAATTTAATCTCAGATCATACAATTACCTGTTAAAATTCAAACTCAAAACGACCAGAAATTACTATTAAAGTATATATGAAACCCAAAACGAACAGAAATTAAATAAACAATCATAGCAAAAACATGCAACAAGTAATAATATAAATGAATAAATAGATCTCAAACCGAGTAATGCTTAGATTGAATATGAAAATTAAGCCTAAAACGAAAAAAAATATTTTGCTATTGAAGTATAAATGAAACTTAAAACGAACAGAAATTAAATAAACAATCCTTGCGAGCAAACATACAATATATATTAATGTAAATGAATAAATAAATCTTAAAACGAGTGAAACTTAAAAAGAATATGAAAATCAAGTTTGAATCGAATAAAATTAACTACAAACAAGAGTTTGGGTATCTCCTCACTGCAGAAGCCTAAAACCTACTGCGTCATTGGCGCTTTACTGAAAACAATTCGTTGAAATATTTTCACTTTTATACCTTTAAGAAATCGAAAATTGAATAAGATTTTAGGGAATAAATATCAGCATATATACATATTAAATTGACAATTCACATTCTTTTTCAGTAAAGTACAAATTATATTCTGGCTTTTAGAAAGTGTAAGGGTTTTGAACCCTACTCATATTAATTTATGCTCGTTTGGAGTTTGACTCTAACATTTATTTTAATATTTGTTCGTTTTGGGTTTCATTTATTTATTGATACCGATTTGGGGTAGTTGTATGCTTGGTTGATTCTACGATAGTCCGGACGCCAGGTGTTGAAAGTGTGAACCATACCACGACGGAATGGGGATGCTACGAGAATTAGCCTACCCTCCATCCCCCTAAATTGACCATGCGGATTCAAAAATACCAAAGGCTCTTGCTTGCAAGTGGTGGAATACTCCGAAACTTGACATTTTAATATATTTTGGTGATTCATGAAAGAAAATGTATATTCAAAAAAGTTTTAGGTGCTGATTTTCAGTTAAGAAGAAATGCCGGGAAGCAGTGTAATGTCTTCAGAGCGAAATAAACCAACTAGTGACAAAAAATGGCTAAGTTAAAAAAAATGGCATGACTATATGAGTCGGGAACAACGATTGAAAGTACAAATAAAAACAAATTGAATACTAGATAAATGATGATATTAATTGTTAAAAGATCCATCAGTTCAAGATTTTTTTTCACTGTAATTTTTATTTTCATTTTCAATGCTGTAAGAACTGGAAAATAATAGATTTGTAATATACGAGTATTTCATTTTCAGTGAAGCACCAATGACGCAGAAGGCTTTAGGTTTTTACAGTTAAAAAAGGGGGCAGTATTCAAATTTCGTTTGTAGTGAAACTATTTGTCTTGGCCAATCTTGAAAAGAACTAATAAATTAAACTGAATATTTAATGCATAATGATATTAATTGCTAAAAGCTCATCAGTTCAAAATTTTACTGTAATTTTAATATTTATTTTCAATACTAAGTACAAAAGAAAATATTTGTAATATAATTCGTTTTCAGCAAAGCGCCAATGACGCAGTAGGTTTTAGGCTTCTGCTGTGAGACGATACCCAAACTCTTGTTTGTAGTTATTTTTATTCGATTCAAACTTGATTTGCATATTCTTTTTAAGTTTCACTCGTTTTAAGATTTATTTATTCATTTACATTAATATATATTGTATGTTTGTTTGCATTGATTGTTTATTTAATTTCTGTTCTTTTTAAGTTTCATTTATACTTTAATAGCAAAATATTTTTATTCGTTTTATGCTTGATTTTCATATTCAGTCTAATCATTACTCGCTTTAAGATATATTTTTTCATTTATATTATTACTTGTTTTATGTTTGTGCTACAATTGTTTATTTAATTTCTGTTAGTTTTGGGTTTCATTTATTCTTTAGTAGTAATTTCTGGTCATTTTTATTTAGAGATTCAACATGTAATTGTATATGCTGAGCTTAATGTTGAAAATTCATTTACTTTTATTTTAAAAACTAAATTTTATGAAAGTTTTTTTTTAATTAATTTTTGTTCGTTTTTGATTGCAAAAAGTGTCAAGTTTATATGGCATGGGGGGGGGGGGGGGTACTAACTGTCCGATTATTCTTGACTTTAAAAAACAGATCTAGAACTTTCAATTTAAATCGAATGAGGGTTTTTTAAAAGTCTATACGATTACATCTTTTATAAAAACCTTATATATGAATAATAGACAGCTTGCATAACTTGTGGACAGTGATAGACAACATTGAATGGATTGAAAAAATAGCTCCAATAAGGGGGTTTAAACCATTTCACTTGCTTACACAAAGGGATCACGACTGTTTGGAATTGACCTTAATAGGATTTTGTGTGCCAAAGCAATTTTGCATCTATCACAGAGTATGTATTTTAACCTTATAATTGGATAATTATAATAGATTTCCTATGTGTTCTTCCCATACAAAACCCCTCCCCATAAGTTATAATCCCCCCTTAATAACTTATGCCCCAGGGTATAACTTAAAACGCCTACCCCCGGGCCCTGATGGACTGTGGCGACACCGGAGTCTTTTGTTATCAGAACTTTGAACTATTTTAACAAAATGTTTATCTCAAAATTTTTATCGGATACATTTAGGGCTTGGAGGAGGGGGGCTAGTTACCCTCCAATCTCTTTTGACTCATAAAAAGTGAACAAGAACTTTCAATTTTCAGTCAAATGAGCCCTCTTTAAAGTTTATACGAGCATCCCTTCCATATAAAATAATGGGAAGGATTTGGAGAATCCTTAAATTACAACCCTTGCCCTGAGGGCTGTGGGGGAGTTGTCATCCCCAGAGACCTAATTTACAAACCTTAAAACTACGTTGAATAAAATTGTTATCTTAAAGTGTTTATTATATGTGCTTTGGGAAAAGATCAGCGTGAGAGGGGGGTTATTTGCCCTCAAATCGCTTTCGAATTTTAAAAAGGGCTCTAGTTATACGAACCTTCAATTGACGGAGTCCTTTTTGAAGTTTATGTGACAACGCTTTCTATAAAATCCATATATATCGCCAGGGCATAGCTTACAACCCTTGCCCTGAGGGTTGTGGGGGTGTATCCTCTCCCCTGGATCCGCCACTGCCTACCACTCTCTGTTTCTTTCCTTGTTAGGAAGGAGAGCAGATGCCTAATAGGTGTGTGTTAATACCAAAACATTTTAACTCTCATTGGACCTTCAGTTATAAACAGAATTAGTTCAAAGGAAGAGGTGAAGAAAAAGGGCGTGTGGAGGGGTTATTTGCCCTTCGATCAATTTTGACTCTTAAGAGCTGGACTAGAAATTACAATTTCCAATCAAATGAGCCCTCTTTGAAGTTCATACGAGAATCTCTTCCTGCCCCCGGGCCTTGGGGGGGTTTTGTCGACGCCAGGGTTTTGTTACTTAACCTTTCAACTATTTTTAACAGAATGGTATTTTTAACCCTTGCAGATAAAGCAGCTCTGGGGGGAAAGTAATAAAAAAATATTGAAGCTAGATGGGATTTATTCATTCATTTATGTTTGCACCGGTTATCTTTATGTTTTTGAGATAATTAATTTTAATTTCTGTTCGTTCGGGGTTTTGTTTATTCCTTAACAGTAATTTCTTGTCTTTTTGAGTTTTAACTATAATAGGAATTAATTTCTGTTTGTCCTGAGTTCAACATGGCTCTTTACTCTTCTTAGAAAACTTATTTTTATGTAAGGTTTTTTTTTAAATTAATAATAATAAAACATTGAAACCTTATGGCCTTTGCTATAGACAGCTTAATTTACATGCCTCTGAAAAATCAAACCTGATTTTTTCGCCAACGCTTTCAATAAAAACCTTAAATGCCCCCAGGGATTAACTTAACACCCTTGCCCTGAGAGTTTTGGGAGATTGTCCTTCTCAAAAATATATTTTTTATCTGGAAATCAACTATGCTAAACGAAATGGCTATCTCAAAATTGTGATTGGATGTGTTTGGGGGAATGATTAGCGTGGGAGGGGGGCTAGTGGCCCTCCAATCACTTTTGACTATTAAAAAGGGCACTATCCCTTTGAATTTCCAATCGAATGAGCCTTTTTTGAAGTTTCTACGACAATGCCTTCTATAAAAACCTTATAAGCCCCCAGGGCATAACTTAAAACCCTTGCCCTGAGAGTTTTGGGGGATTGTCCTCCTCAAAAACATATTTTCTAATTGGAAATCAACTACGCTGAACAAAATGGCTATTTCAAAATTTTGATTTAATGTGTTTGGGGGAATGATGTTCGTGGGGGGGGGGGCTAGTTGCCTTCCAATCACTTTTGACTATTAAAATGGGCACTATCCCTTTGAGTTTCGAATCGAATGAGCCTTTTTTGAAGTTTCTATGACAACTCCTTCTATAAAAACCTTATATGCCCCCAGGGCATAACTTAAAACCCTTGCCCTGAGGGTTGTGGGGGATTGTCCTCCTCAAAAACATGTTTTCTATGTGAAAATCAACTACGCTGAACAAAATGGCTATATCAAAATTTTGACTGGATGTGTTTAGGGGAATGATGGGCGTGGGGGGGGGGCTAGTTCCCCTGCAATCACTTTCGACTATTAAAAAGGGCACTATCACTTTGAATTCCCAATCGAATGAGCCTTTTTGACGTTTCTACGACAACGCCTTCTATAAAAACCATATATGCCCCCAGGACATATCTTAACTCCCTTGCCCTGAAGGTTCTGGGGGAGTGTCCTCCTCAAAAACGTATTTTCTATCTGGAAATCAACTACGCTGAACAAAATGGCTATCTCAAAATTTTAAGTGGACGTGTTTGGGGAAATGATGGGCGTGGGGGGATAGTTGCTCTCCAATCATTTTTGACTATTAAAAAGGGCACTAGCCCTTTGAATTTCCAATCGAATGAACCTATTTTGAAGTTTCTACAACAACGCCTTCTATAAAAAACTTATATGCCCCCAGGGCATAAGTTAAAACCCTTGCCCTGAGGGTTGTGGGGGAGTATCCTCCTCAAAAATATATTTTCTATCTGGAAATCAACTACGCTGAACAAAATGGCCATTTCAAAATTTTGATTGGATGTGTTTGGGGGAATAAGGGGTGGGGGGCGGGGGCTAGTTGCCTCCCAATCACTTTTGACTATTGAAAAGGGCACTAGCTTTTTGAATTTTCAATCGAATAAGCGTTTTTTGAAGTTTCTACGACAACACCTTCTATAAAAACCATATATACCCCCAGGGTATAACTTAAAACCCTTGCTCTGAGGGTTGTGGGGGATGTCCTCCTCAAAAATATAGTTTCTATCTGGAAATCAACTACGCTGAGCAAAATGGCTATCACAAAATTTTGATTGGATATGTTTGGGAAAATGATGGACATGGGAGGGGGGGCTAGTTGCACTCCAATCACTTTCAACTATTAAAAAAGGCACTAGCCCTTCAATTTCCAATCGAATGAGCCTGTTTTGAAGTTTCTATAACAATGCCTTCTATAAAAACCTTATATGCCCCCAGGGCATAACTTAAAACCCTTGACAAAAGGGTTGTGGGGGAGTGTCCTCATAAAAAATATGTTTTATATCTAGAAATCAACTACGCTGAACAAAATGGCTATCTCAAAATTTTGATTGGATGTGTTTGGCGGAATGATGGGCGTGGGGGGGCTAGTTGCCCTCAAATCATGTTCGACTATTAAAAAGGGCATTAGGACTCTCGATTTCCAATCGAATGAACCCCCTTTGAAGTTTCTACGACGACCCCTTCCGTATGAAGTGCCTCTGGGAAAAAAAATAAATAATAAATAATAATAATTAAACATTGGAGCCGTATGGCCTTTACTATAGGCAACGCTACAGTGTTGCCTCTGATAAGGAAAACTTTTTTCGAATAATTTTTGTCCGTTTTCTTTAAATCTTACATAAAAATTCGTTCTTAAACTTACACGGTGATACTTAAGAAGACAAAATGATTTTCTTTCGTTAAAGTAGGACATTTAATATTGTCTTTACTTTCTACCTTTTTTTAACTTTGCTATTTTAACTTTGTCGCGTAATAAACACTAACAAGTTCGCGTAAATCGCGTAATAAACGCATAATCGGTGCAGACAATTGACTGCACCGATTGGGAATAATCCACTTAAACTGAGACTAATCCACGCAAAACCAGAAAAATTCGAGAACACTTAAACTTTTTGCCAAAATGAGAAAAGGAGATTTATAGAATACGTGCGCTTAATTGTTTGAACATTTTGTGTGTTTATGGCAAAAAAAAAAGATGTGGGTTTGACTGCCCACAATGGCACATTAAGATCAGAGTTAAAAATTTTCTGTCGAGTGGGTGAGAAGTATCAGTAGGGAAAAGAATTGGAAGGGTGTCCATCATTTACCCATCCACTCAACAATAAAATTTTCTCCCGAAACAGAAGGGTTTTCAGCATTCAGTTAATCCATAGAAGTCTTTATCTTATGATTAAGAGGTGAACGATATTTATAGAATCGGAAAAATTGGACTAAAGGGCACTATAATATAGACAGTAATAATTTTAAATTTCTACAATATTTGCGAAAACGAAAAGAATCGTAACAAAGAAAACCAGAATAATCATAGCCAGTTGTTTGGTCGAATCCTCTGCTCAACTATCCTTGGTGTAGAACAAGGCCGCACCCAGAGGGGGGGGTTGACCCCCCCCCCGAAATGTTTGTCTGACTCGTAAAAACGTAACAAAAATGGATATAAACAAATTTTGTATGCGTTTTTTTTTAGGTTTTTGTGTTTAACCCCCCCCCCCCCCGAATTTCTTTTTAGTAAAACCCCCTCCGACAAAAATCCTGGGCACAGCCTTGGTGCAGAATTAATAATAAAAAAGTTCACAAGCAAGTATAAAATGACAAATTTTAGAGACAAACACTAAATAAAAGTTCTCCTTTCTAAATGATGGTAAAAAGTCACCGGAATAAAAATAAAACGATATTGAATGATTATTCAATCGTTCAACTCGGAATTCGTTTTATTTTAGATAAATGAGTATTCAATCGTTCAAATCAGAATTTGTTTTATCTTAGGTGAATTTTTTATGCAATCGTTCAAATCGGAATTCGTTTTAGTTTAAGTAAATGATTATTCAATCGTTCAAATCAGAATTTGTTTTATTTTAGGTAAATGATTATGCAATCGTTCAAATCAGAATTTGTTTTATTTTAGGTAAATGATTATGCAATCGTTCAAATCAGAATTTGTTTTATGTGAGTTGAATGATTATGGAATCGTTCAAATTGGAATTCATTTTATTTTAGGTAAATGATTATTCAATAGTTCAAATCAGAATTTTCTTTATGTTAGGTGAATGATTATGCAATTGTTCTAAACGGAATTCATGTCTTGCTAGGCTTTTTTGCCCTCTACCTTAATAGAATACCAGAAACGAACCTTAATAGAATACCAGAGATGCTTATCAAGTTATATATGCAATGAACTTGTTAATCCAAACCTTTAGTTTTTTTTTTTTTTTTTTTCCAATTTACAAACACATTTTACAAACAAATACGATTTCTGATAATGCCATACATGGTGAAAGCCTAACGTAAAATGAATTCTCATTTGAAAGTTTGATTAGCCATTCAATATCGAATTTTCTTCTCAGTTGCACCACATCCTAGGTAAACATAGAACCATATATATATATATATATATATATATATATATATATATATATATATATATATATATATATATATATATATATATATATATATATATATATATATATATATATATATATATATATATATATATATATATATGGTGGTCGGCGTTTACCCCCCCCCTCCCCGGAAAATACCCCATCCGTGGAAAATACCCCCGGAAAATACCCCCGTAAAAAGCTCCCCATGGAAAATACCCCCCACGGAAAATACCCTCCTGGAAAATACCCCCCCAGAAAATACCCCCCCCCCCCCGTGGAAAATAAGGCTTTCCAAATTTGAGAATTTTATTTGAGTTTTATTTTTTTATTTCTGTAGTGGGAAGGAATTTTCGTACTTGTGTATTATGCACCACTCACTCAAGTTTACGCTGTGTAAACTTCGGGAACACACGGGTTTTTCGTTAATTTCTTCATTACTTTAGAAATAAATTTGGGCTGCAGATTTGCACATTAGGGGGGAGGGGGGTAAAGTATAGCGGGTCTGTATGCAAAATGTGTTTGGTACAACTATTGTGCATATCAGATAGATAGATAAATAAGTGTATTTTAAAGCCAAATATACGGCAATGAACACAGTAAAATAACATAAATGAAAGGCATAAATAACATAAACTTTGATCAACGATAATCATAAAACACTTCAATAAAACACTATACTAACCTAATAATAGTACTTAATACTTGGAAAGACAATGATTGAAAAAAAAACATTTAACACTTGGAAAAAAACACTTAAATGAAACATTGAATTTACTTTATACTGGGATTTTTTTTATGTTTTTTTTTTTTTTTTTTTTTTAGTTAATAAAATAATTTCAAGATACCTCACTATTCTTCTGTAACTTTTAGTGTCCATATACCTAGAAATAATTGTTTTCTGACTTCAAATTATCCAAATACTTTATCCCTCCCCCCTGTGTGCAAAAATATAGCCCAAATTACATATTTACCATTAGTCAGTGATCCAGGGACCGTTATCTTTCAAGGGGTGGCTCACATTCGCCGCAGTTGGTTTGAAGGTGGATTCTAGAGTAATCGGGGGCGCTGATAATGAATATCGGAGTGCACAAGTTCGCACGTGTGTAGAACATGGTCATTTTAGCCTATAATGTCAAATTTGGCCTATAATGACGTCATACTGCTCTTGATTTTTTTTACAAGGTAAAATAAAATGAAAACTTTATAAACTTGACATATTCTGAATTCTAAGAAAAAATACTTTCACCTGGTATTTTTAGTTCTTCCCCACAACCTTTATTTTTTTAGTTAACCCCTATTTAATTTTGAGAACAAGGTTTTTAATATACTTTTCTTAGTTTTTTTGGTTTTTCTGAAATTTTTGCCAGCATAACTATATTTTTTTATGCTTTATTTGAAATCTGCTCGTCCTTACAAGGCAAACCATGTGCCTCTTTTCCAAAAAATCTTAATTCTTGAGCAACTATTTATTTTTTCTAAATAATGTCATTGCTTTCAGAAATTAGCCTACAATGACCAAGTTTTTTTTTGTTTGTTTTTTTAGCTATTAAAAAAAAAAAGAAAACGAATCAAACTTCACATCATTCAAACTTTCAGAATGTCTTTTACACGTTGTTAATAAAAACAAAGTCGAGACTTGAATCTGTAAGAATATATAAGCGTTTTAACAAACAAATTCCCCCCTCCCCAAAAAAGAAAATTTTCTGAATAGTGGCGTTTTACTCGAAATATTTTCTATAAAACCTATAATTTTTATCTCACCAATCGATAGATCGCTCTTTTCTGAATCAAATCATGTATTTCCATTCTATACAAATAATATTTTTAACCAGAAAAACAAAACTACTACTACTGTAGTAGTAGATGCCATCTGGCTTACGTAGGCTCATATACGAGCCTCAAGCTGGCGAAGGCGTGTGAACGTGTGGTTCAGAGGTGCCTAAGGCTGATTTAAGATACTATTTTCTTTAATTCTCAGCATAGCAGGGGCCAATGATCCAATTGGTTAGATCGGGTCAACGGCCACTGAATAGTAGATGGTAACTATCATGATCAGCTGAAAATAAGGTTTAGACGACTGCATTAGCAGTTTAATATCAAAACAAGTATAAAATAAAATACTTAAAACTAAACATGAAACGGTGGCTCAAATCTCTCTTTCTTCTTCATCTTCGTCTTCGGACTCGTTCTGATTCACATTGGAAAATAGGCATTTTTGGGGTCAGCTCCACACTTGCAAGCGTTGTCACAGAAACCTATTTTGGAGCATTTGCAGCGCGAGCTGCACCTCTTCTTGTCACAATTGCAAAAGGAAAGCAATGCTAGCTCATGCAGCATCGCAGAAACTAGGTCTGGCTTCAGTTTATGATCTTCAATTCTCCAGCCTATAGCGGTAGCCTGAGGTAAATCAATACGGGGCTTGTAGCTTTGGATCCAAATCAGTGACTGGAACATGCACCTTTTCAAATGAAGCAGAAACGAGATATCAGTTGGTGATAAACGCTGCAAATCCTTAAATCTTGGGTACAAATGTGCTCAAAGGTCATTCAAACTATTGAAGTTAGTCGCACGTCTGCCATACACTGTAACCACAAGCTGCTTACAGACGTTGACTAAACCATCACTTTGCACAGATGATGGCTTCTCTGCAAGGGCTCAAACTGCATCACCTAGAGACCTCAACAGAGTTTCCAAAGAATTCACAGCTCGAATAAAGCGGACCCTTCCAATTCCATACAGAAAGCTTGTGGTATCACATACCCGCAAGCTGTGGACAAGCGGCGAGTCGCTGCAAAATGTTACTCCTAGTTTTGTCCTGCCGTATGAATAGGTATGCAGTAGGACGGAAACTTAACCCAGAGCTGCTTGAGGCTAAGACTAGCAAGATATTGGAAGTAATATGCAGCTAGTAAGACGATATCAGTATCGTTGGCTTGTATTATCACAAGTGTGCTCTTTCGTCTTGCGGCAACTACTGTGTGGTATAACACCCGAGTGTCTGCTTTCTCATAGCCAGACGAGAGAACGGGGCTTCCATGGGACAAAACGGTAACAGCTCTATGTCGACTCTCTAAACCTCTATTGAGATAAATCATCCGACAGGTTGAAACTTTGTACTCTTAGACCTTGAATAGAGCGTTCAACAGTCGGCTTTCGTTTGAATGACTACGGTAAATCTCATCCCAGACTGTTATAGTTTTGCTGGTGGAAGTAAGAGGTCTGGAAACATCTCCTCTACTATCTTCTCTTCTTTCTCGACAGCTAGATGCTTCTTTGAGGTTGAACGAGTAGTCATCACGAGTTCTATCGTCACTATGACCGTCATACCTGTCACCAACCAAATGGATAGACTGACAAGCTTTGGGTATGTTCCTAAGAATCCTATTATAAACTTTTATTCCAAAATCTGCTAGCGTCTCATTTTGTTCTGGTCGACAACACCTTATGACACTCATGGCATCAACTAAATAATCAGATCCAGGAGTCTTCAAAAACCTTATGTGGAATCATTTTTGGCCATGACTGCAAGCCAGACTGTTGCAAAACGTAGTTCAGGGCAGTTGACTTTGTACCAGTACGTAGCTTAGGCTCCCTACGACTTTACGATAATACTGCAAGTGAGGCCGGATATTGCTATAGCTCGTACTTCAGAAGCTCACAGAGGGACGAAGTTTGTGTTGAATTTGCAATATGCAGAGCTCGTTTAAGCAGCTCAGTTTCCCCAAAGTTTTTTTTTCTGGCTGTTTTTTTTCTTTTTTGGCAACAGAGGCGAAAGTTTGCACCATGCCAACTTTTACTTTCGTGGATGTCCCTTCGAGATATGAGCTCATGGCTTCGAAGCCAATGTCTCGGAAGTTCAGCAAACTATTTGATACGGATTCTGGAGCTCTATCCCCTGTCATAAAGTTGTGTAGCTATGTTCTCGTCGTCTTGAATGGGTTTCCGAGTAACTCTACCAAGTCCATAGCCCAATTTCTGCCTTTTATTGTCAGATTCGTCTTCATGATGCTTCATTGCCTCGTCATCCATATTCAGGTTTGCTTTCAGCGTTCTGGTGACTGCTGTGAGAAAAGGGACAATAGCCAGATATCGATCCCTGGCATTTTCATTTGCTGTCGCACCAACGATACCAGAAACTCCTCGATGCCCGTTGATGTCCAGATTCATGGTCGACTCTAAAACCAGTTCGCATGCAATGCTGCAAAACGGCTTGGTTGTTTTCCTAACAACAAAATTGCCACTTACAAACTCTCTGTGAATTTCTGGCGCTTTTTCAGGCAGGCGTAGCATTTTTTCTAGATAGTTAAGCGCAGCTGCGGCGTATTTGTGGTTTCCAGATGCAAAGAAAATTCGAATCATCTCTTTTTTTGGCGTTTAATTGTGATCCCCAGTCCGCAGCTCTTTCAGCATAAAGATAGTCGTTTCCGGTATGGATAAGATCTAAATAGCTGATCCAGGGGCTATGATTCCTTATGGTAGATCTGGACTCTTTGTACTTCGAGAAAAGCGAGGCAATGCTGCCCAACGCATCTCCTATCTGTGTACATGCTTCAGAACTAGTTGTACCGACATGGTGTACCTCACACAACTGGCACCCCCCCTAAAATCGCTGTTGCCGGAATCCTTACCTTTAGCTAGATCAGATAAATATCCTAAATCCTTTCCTTTTATGTCGTAATTTTCAGTACTTTATGCAATAGTCATAAGATTCAAGGCTCGCTATCGTTCTAAAAAAGGGAGGGGTGGCTCACATCAGCTGCAGTTTGTTTGAGTACGGATTCGGGGTAATCTAAGATGCTTAAAACAAATATCGGGGTGCACATGCTCGCACTAATGTAGAACTTGACGATTTTAGCCTATAAAGGAGAAACTAGCCTTTTATGGCTATGTACTTTATCATAGGCAGCGCGCTAGCGCTGCCTAAGTAAAAAACGATGTGGGCACAATTTTGTGTTTTTTTTGTTTTTTTTTTTCTTCAGCCGGGCACTTCGTATCGAAGGAGTTGTCGTAGAAACTTCAGAAATAGATCATTCGATTGGAAATTTGAGTGGCCAGTGCCCTTTATAATAGTCGAAGATAACAAATGGGCACCTATCCCTCCCTCCTACGCCCATCATTCTTTCTACGATAACCCTTCAAACTTTTGAGATATTCTGTTTGTTCAGTGGAGCTAATTTCCAGATATATAGCATTTTTTTGATGTGGAAACTCCCCCACAACACTCGCGATAAGGGTTTTAAGTTATGTCCTGAGGGCATATAATAACGATGTTGGCACAATGTACTATGTATTATTTTTTCCTTTAGAGCAGGGCACATCATATGGAAGGGGTCGTCGTAGAAGCTTCAAAACAGGCTCATTCGATTGAAAATCGAGAGTTCTAGTGCCATTGTTAATAGTCAAAAGTGAATGTAGGGCAACTAGCCCCCCCCGCCCCTCATTCCCCAAAACACATCGAATCAAAGTTTTGATATCGCCATTTTGTTCAACGTAGTTTATTTCCCAATAGAAAATATTTTTTTGAGGAGAACACTCCCCCACAGCCCTCAGGGTAAGGGTTTTAAGATATGCCCTTGGGTATAAGGTTTTTATAGACGGCGTTGTCGTAGAAACTTCAAAACAGGCTCATTCGATTCGAAATTCGAAGGGCTAGTACACTTTTTAATAGTCGAAAGTGATTGGAGGGCAACTAGCCCCCCCCCCGCCCATCATTCCCCCAAACACATCCAATCAAAATTTTGAGATATCCATTTTGTTCAGCGTAGATGATTTCCAGTTAAAAAATATGTTTTTGAGGAGGACACTCCCCAACAACCCTCAGGGCAAGGGTTATAAGTTAGCCTATCCCCTGGGGGCATATAAGCTTTTTATAGAAGGCATTGTAGTAGAAACTTCAAAAAAAGGCTCATTTGATTGGAAAGTCAAAGGGCTAGTGCCTTTTTTGATAGTCGAAAGTGATTGGAGGGCAACTAGCCCCCCCCCACCCAACAATACCCCAAATACATCCAATCAAAAATTTGAGATATCCATTTTGTTCAGCGTAGTTGATTTCCAGATAGAAAATATGTTTTTGAGGAAGACACACCGCTGAGCCCTCAGGGCAGGGGTTTTAAGTTGTGCTCTGGGAGCATATAAAGTTTTTATAGAAGGCATTTTCGTAAAAACTTCAAAGCAGACTCATTTGATTGGAAATTTGAAGGGCTAGTACCCTTTTTAATAGTCGAAAGTTATTGGAGGGCGACAAGCCACCCCCCCCCCCCCACGCCCATCATTCCCCCAACACACATCTAATAAAATTTTGAGATAACCATTTTGTTCAGCGTAGCTGATTTCCACATAGAAAACATATTTTTGAGGAGGACAATCCCCCACAACCCTCAGAGCAAGGTTTTTAAGTTATGCCCTGGGGGCATATAAGGTTTTCATAGAAGGCGTTGTCATAGAAGATTTAAAAGGGGCTCATTCGATTGGAAATTCAAAGGGCTAGTGCCCTTTTTTATAGTCGAAAGTGATTGGAGGGCAACTAGCCCCCCTCTCCGCGCCCATTATTTCCCCAAACAAATCCATTCAAAATTTTAAGATGCCCTGGGTGCATATAAGGTTTTTATAGAAGGCGTTGTCGTAGAAACTTCAAAAAAGGCTCATTCGATTGGAATTTCAAAGGGCTAGTGCCCTTTTTGATAGTCGAAAGTGATTGGTGGGCAACTAGCCCCCCCTCACGTCCATCATTTTCCCAAACACATCCATCCAAAATTTTGAGATAGCCATTTTGTTCAGCGTAGTTGATTTCCAGATAGAAAATATGTTGTTGAGGAGGACACTCCCCCAGAGCCCTCAGGGCAAGGGTTTTAAGTTATGCCCTGGGGGCATATAAGGTTTTTATAGAAGGCGCTGTCGTAGAAACTTCAAAACAGGCTCATTCGATTGGAAATTCAAAGGTCTAGTGCCTTTTTTAATAGTCAAAAGTTATTGGAGGGCTAGCCACCCACCCACGCCCATCATTCCCCCAAACACATCCAATTAAAATTTTGAGATAGCCATTTTGTTCAGCGTAGTTGAAAGTTTTGGAAATTAGGTCTTTAAGGATGACAACCTCTCCCCCCACAGCTCTCAGGGCAAGGGTTGTAAGTTATGCCCTGGGGTATATAAAGTTTTTATTGAAAGCGTAGAAACTTCAAAAGGGCTCATTCAATTGGAAATTGAAAGGGCTGGTGCCTTTTTTAATAGTACAAAGTGATTTGATAGCGACTAACGCCCCTCTCAAGCCCACCATTTTCCCAAACATATCGAATTAAAATTTTTAGATATCTATTTTGTTCAACGTAGTTGAAAGTTCTGGAAATTTTGTCTTTTACGATGATAACCCCCTCAGAGCCCTCAGTGCAAGGGTTGTAAGTTAAGCCCTGGGGTATATAAAGTTTTTATTGAAAGCGTTGTCGTAGAAACTTCAAAAGGGCTCATTCAATTATAAATTGAAAGGGCTAGTGCATTTTTTAATAGTTGAAAGTGATTGGATAGCGACAAACGCCCCTCTCACGCCTACCATTTTCCAAAACACATCCAATCAAAATTTCGAGATATCCATTTTGTTCAACGTAGTTGAACGTTCAAGAAATTAGGTATTTTAGGAAGATAACCCCCCCAGAGCCCTCAGTGCAAGGGTTGTAAGTTATGCCCTGGGGGCATATAAGGTTTACATAGAAAATTGTTGTATAAATCATAGGCAGCGCGATCGCGCTGTCTAATTAAAGAACGGAGACACTCGAGAACGAGACAAGAAACGGGGACTAAGTAAAGAGGAGGACACTCCCCCACAACCCTCAGGACGGGGATGTTAAGTTTGGCTCTGGGGGCTCACAAGAGCGATTTCGGCACCATGTGCAGTTTTTTTATTCTTTCCCGTTCAGCAGTGGACGTCGTATCGAAGAAGAAATCAGAAAAACTTCGAACTAGATTCCAGTCATAGGAACCCAGGAGTGGTTTGTGCCCTTTTTAATATTCGAAAGAAATTGGAAGGTGACTAAAACCCCTTCCACACCCACTATTTCCCTAAACAGATCCAATCAACATTTTGAGTTAGCCATTTTTTTCAGCGTAGTTGATTTCCAGATAGAAATTATGTTCTTGAGAACAGTCCCCCACAGCCCTTGGGGCAAGGGTTTTAAGTTATGCCCTGGGGGCATATAAGTTTTTATATAGAAGGCGTTGTCGTAGAAACTTTAAAAAAGGCTCATTCGATTGTAAATCGAAGTGCCATTTTTAATATTCGAAAGTGATTAGAGGGCAGCTAACCCGCCCCTCACGCCCACCTTTTCCCCAAACACATCTAATCAAATATTTGACAGCCATTTTATTCAACGTAGTTTTAAGCTCTGGAAATTAGGTCTTTGAGGATGACACCCCCCATCAGCCCTCAGGGCAAGGGTTTTAAGTTATGCCCTGGGGGCATATAAGATTTTTATTGAAAGTTCTGTCGTAGAAGCTTCAACAGTGCTTATTTGATTGGATATTAAAAGGGCTGGGGCCATTGTTAATAGTTCACAGTGATTGGAGAATGATTACCGCCCCTCTCACACGCATCATTTCCCCAAACACATGCAATCAAAATTTTGAGATAGCCATTTTGTTTAACGTAGTTGAAAGTTCTGGAAATTCGGTCTTAGAGGACGACAACCATCCTAACAGACCTTACGGTAAGGGTCTTAAGGGTATCATAGTAAGCAGTAAGCAGATTTGTTTACGAATGGTATCAAGTTTTCCATTTCAGGTCATTTCAGGTCATAACAATTAATGTTATGTTTATATTGTTTAAATCTAAAGCGTTTAAATGTTTAATGTTTATTTAATCTTTCCATAATCCCCCTCCTACAGGCCATGGAGCCTTTGTGGGGATTTGTAGATTGTTATGTAATTATTTTACTGTTATATGTAAAATAAATCTATCTATCTATCTATCTAAAGTTTATGTTATCTGTGCCTTTATGTTATTTTACGGCGTTCATGGAGTATATTTGGCTTTATATATCTTATATCTTATTGATTGAGTTAAATTTGAGTAATCTTATTGAGTAAGTTAAATTTGTTCGTTTAGTTTTTCCGTTTAATGTTTTTTGAATAAGGTATATGCGATAATCTTGTGAAGTGATTTGTTTCCTTTCATATGTGGAATATGTGGAATACTCGTATATTGCCCAAATATATAGAAGCATTGATTTCGATAATCTCGTTCTGAAAAAAAAAATACTTAAAAATATCTTATTGAGTAGATGCTTACATTATTACAGTAAAAAATGCTTACATTATTTGTTGTTTAGTTTTTTTTTTGCTTGTTGTTTGTTTACTTTTCTGCTTAATGATATTAGAAAAAGGATATTTTTGTTTGATTATATTTTTGTCAAATTCTTTTCAATATTTTTATCAAATGATTGATTTCTCAAATCCCCGTATTGACCTTTTATAGCCTCTGGCGTGTTGGCAGTACGGGAATAAGTGTATGTATTGTTTTTTATTTTGTCAATAAATCAAGTCAAGTAATGAAAAAAAAAACGATCCGACAGTGATGGTACAAGGTTCTCTGTTGTATTTTTTTTTTTGGGGGGGGGAGTATGCTTTGTTTCGGTCCCAGGGCCAAATACTGGTTCTAAGTGCTATTTTAAGGTACATAATCACTAATACTTATTTTTTCTCTTATTTTAGGTTTACGTGGTGGGAGCTGCACCTGCTAGGGTCACAACCGCAAGTTACATTGCTTGGGGCCATTCCAGTATTGTTGACCCATGGGGTACAGTTCTTACTGAAACTGATGAAAAAGAGGGCATCATTCAGGCTGATATTGGTAAGAATTTATAAAGCGAAAAAATAATATAGAAAGAGAGGAGGGGGAACGTTAAAGAGTTGTCTGTGCAAAGAGCCCCTCATTTAAAGTACTAAAAATGGGCATTCCCAGAAATGTGGTATTTACCCCAATGAATGAACATCCCTTAGGTCAGTCAAACTTCAGTCACAAGTTGGCTAACATCAGAAGATGCTAGTTGAGGTGCGCTAACAAACTTATTTTTAATCAAGCAGTGGGGTTTGAACTGCCGATATCCCTATAAAAGCGTACAATTTTAATTATATTATTAATAAGAAAAATAATCAAAATATATGAGAAAATATAATCTTGCATCAATTGCAACATTCTATGCACAAAATTCTATCAACTTTCTAGTCGGCTAAGATTTATTATGTCCCGCCCATTTTTAATTCAACTCCCGACCAGAATTAAAATAACTTAATTATTTTAAAAATAGAGAACAAATCTTAGTAATGCACGGGGCCTGTTTTTCTTTTTTTTAGTTTGGCGATGTGGAGCCAATTTCAGTAAAAAAAAAAAAAATTAACGATCATTTATTATGATTGTGACCCGAAATGCACCCAGTGCTGTAACATTCTAGTTTAAGCCTAAAGGTACATTTAGGCCATTAGAAGCCATGAAAATGTAAGCTCGAAGAGAAATTATGTCAGATTAGGCTACACAAAAATCAAATTGAATGGACTGGGATGATGTAGAAAATATATTTTTTCCAGATAATTTCTAAGGATGCAGATTTGTCACCAAATGCATCATTATACAATTATCATTATGCTGTCAAATATTTTGACATCAGACAGGACTAATAGGGAAATTTTGCATTTAAGACAGTGGAACGCAACATTAAATGAATATTTTGACCCTAAATCCAAGTGCCGTCCTCAGCAAAAACAAATGAAGAAAAAAACAAATATAAAAGAATTCACATTAAAATTCAATCGCTCAAACTAAAATGTTTCTAAAAACAGCCCTAGCATCATTACTTTAAGGAAATCCAACCAAAGTCGTGGTTGAGCTTCCTTAAAGTAAAACATTTTAGTTTTAGCGATTGAATTCTAATATGATTTCTTTTATATTTGTTTTTTCCCTTGGATTTTCCCATAAAGGACGGCCCTTGGATATAGGGTCGAAATATTCATTTAAATCTGCATTCCAGTGTCTTATACATATATATAAAAAAAACCTATTGTTCTACTTGTTTGTTTATTTGTCTCAAACTAAAGTACACGGCCATTTTTAATCTGTGGAACTGGAGATACAAAAAGGGCCCTTGGCACTCCAACAACGCCTTAACCACCAAATTATAAGTTAAGATGTAGGTTGTTTTTTTCACTGATTAGCTTGGAATTCATGCGGGAAGTACCTTGGGCCAAAGGGACATGAGAACGGGAGTTTTCATAGGTGTAATCGCCTCCTCTGACCTTTCCCTGCCGCTTCGAACTTATTGGACAATTACCATGAGTAGTGCTGCCGATAAGGAGGGGGGGCTATTTACTCCCTGTTGATTTAGACAATACATTTTTTGGTATTTCCATTGAACAATGCCCTATTTTGGCGTAATCATTGGGAAAATTAAAAAAACCAAATAAATCCTCCCCTCCCAAGATTTTTGAAAAATACATTCCCTCAACATTTTTGTGAATTGCGTCCACTGGCCCTGACACAAGAGAATATATAGGGTGAATTTTCAGTGGCATGCACTTTTCACATTAATGCGTCTGGAATGACTTGAAATTTGGTAGGTAACTGGTACCTACAGCAAAGAAGACTGATCAAGAAATTTTAGACCGATGATCTTTACGGCCAAGGTGCTAGCAGGCTTAACATTGACCTTTTTCATTTTTCTTTTCTTTATCGTAGACAGTGACTTGTAAGCAAGAATCTTAAGGCACGATTATCTTTAGGGGTGACGGCCATATTTGAAGGAAGGAAATTTCTTCCTCGTGCAAGCCGTTACGTAAATTCTATAAATGATAGCGCAATGCAATGACATAGTTTCGGAATTATTAGTAAAGCGTTGTTTGTTGCAATGTTGTGCAATGTTGTTTCGGGGGTATGTCAGCTCCCCCCCCCTTTGTACAAGAATGCTAAGAAAGCAGAATAAAATTAAAAACTAAACACAAAAAGTTAATCATGGTGCCAGATAGTTTGGGTACAGGTAATAATTTATCATCCAGATATACCAATCCACAAGACTTTAGAAAGAAGAATAAATATGTTTTTCAAACTAAGGAGGTTTTTTTGGCAATCCCTCCCTAACAAATATTTTACAAAATTGTTTTTACCATCCAAATGCATTGCAAATAAATTGTATCTCCTATATTTCGTATTTAATTTAAAGAATCCTCAGCTCGTACATACCTATATTCATAAAAACAATAAAATAGAAGTTGGAGACAATTTTGTTGTTTTATCGATTTTTGTTTTAGTGAAAATGCAAAAAAATATATTTATCCAATCGCCTTTGCCTGCCGCCGACCATCCCTCTCCCTCCTCAACTGAACTAACTGCCTCATTTTCAAACTTGCCTCAGAGATCCTTCAGATCAATAAAGGAGGGGATTGCCTCCCAAATTCCTTTCATTTCAAGAAACAAATCATGACTAAGCCAGCAATATGAGAGTTGAAGGGATAAAATCTTTCTTCTTATTCGGAAATATTCGCAGTATAAAATAAAATATTACATTCCTACGCTTAAATACATAGAGGTGGAAAAAAGGGGGCCTCCCTTGAGAAGAATATTTTTTCCAAAGAAACCATTCTCATGCCAGGGGGGGGGGCCAATATTTCGAAGAGGCAGTATTATTGGTGGAGGCTGATGTATCTTTTTACAAAACGAACGGTCAGAAGTCATTTTCGGGTTCACATTTTTTTTACCTCCCATGAGACGTCATTCGGATCAACATGGAAGAAGGAGTAAACACAAAAAGTTAATCGTGGTGCCAGATAGTTTGGGTACAGATAATAATTTATCATTCCAGAGATACCAATTCACAAGACTTTAGAAAGAAGGGTAAAAATATGTGTCAAAATCAAGAAGGGGGCCATTCTGTTTTGTTCTTTGTTTCTTTCAAGTAAAATATCAGAAAATGGTATTTTCAAGGGATGTACCAAAAAGGGTATTTCTCAACAAAAAAAACAAAAAGGTATTTCTTAAAATCAGGGCGTAGGGGGGGGGGAGATAACCTAGCGGGTAGCAAATTCTCTCCCAATAAATAGAGGTGCTATATATATACTTAAAAGTTAAGGTTTCATGGAGCTGAAAATAATCAAACTTTTAATCTCCAAATGAAACACACTGTTCAGTAACACGTATCACACATGCTAAATTTTACGGGATTTTTTTTTTATTCTAATCCTTAAAAAATATAACTCCCGTAAAATACTTGAGAGTCCATTTTTGTTCACCTCTAAAATGACAAAAAGTGGATTTGATCGCTTTAGGTCTAATGATCGAGAAATAATTTAAACGAGGCAAGACATTTGTCAGGATAAATGATGTATAACTCTTTTCTCATGACGGATGGATATTGTTCGGCTGAACTCTATTACAGCCTCTCTCTAAGTACTTTAGTGCTATAGGTTCCGATTTTATCATACGTCAATCCCTCGTAAAAATAGAGCTTCTTTAACAACCAAAACAATTTCCTAGATTGCATAAGTCCGCTCCCACTCTCAAAATGACAAGGGTTGCGTCTGTTTCTTGGTCGATTTATTTATGTTATTGTTATCTTTCAGATTTGGACTTCCTCGAAGACGTGAGAAATCAAATCCCATTCATCAAACAGAAGAGGTTGGATATGTACGAAACTGTTGAAAAGACCAAGTAATCTGTTGAAGCTGATTCTATGTCCAGGGTATACTCTCAGTGCCAATCTGTCCTCGGTGTACAATACCTTTGTGCTGCTACTGTATATTTTGTTTTATTCTCAAATACATGTTAACTTTTAAAATGCTGCAATATTAAAATGAGGCAAGAAACTTGCCAAAATAATCGAATCTTGTTTTTTAACATTTAACTGTCAGTCTTTCCAATGATGTATCCAGGGGGGGCTCCTGGGTTGAACCCCCCGAAATTTTTTTCCAACTCGTAGAAAAGTAACCAAAATTCATATGAATAAAGTGTTTTTTAAAGTTGGAAAAAGCCAACCCCCCTCCCCCTGAGTATATCGTCCTTGAGTCTATTATCTTCATTGAAATCCCGTCAGTATTCTGCAATTCCTGTAATCTCGGATTTATCCTCATAATTTAGGATAGGATGATAATTAGAAAAATAGTGTTACCATCTGTTGGGTAAATGGTCGTTATAAGTAGGTAACACGGGTAGACTTTTCATGTTTTTTTTCAATACATGAATTGCAACTTTTGCTAGATTCATCATACAGATAGAAAAACTCGTTTTTTTGAGCTCCCATAATTTTAAGCCCAGAGTATACTCTTAGTACAAATCCGTCCCGGCTAGAAGAAAACTTTTTTGTTGCTCCTGCAAATTGAAAAACTTTTATATAAAAGCATGAAATGAACTAAAAAAATTGTCTTTCCTTTTATGATATCTACACTACTTGTTTATAGTTATAAGATGTCTGGTCTTTTTGTTGCTCCTACCCTTATATATACAAAAGGTACAGAAAGTCTCTGTTCCTTTGCAGTCGGTTACTTTTTCCGTACTGGTGAACTCACAAGCATGTTAGCTAACCAAAGATCTTCATCCCTTCATGTGCTTCTGTTTTAATCCCAATATAATTTTGAGTGCTCTAGCTAATGCGTGAGCCACACTTGTCCACAACTGTCAGTGTCAGATTTTTTTTGCAGCCACAACCGCTGTAGCAAAAAAAAGGCAAGATTTATGAACAATATGTGTTTTTCCTTGATTTCATCGTCACACTCTTACTACAGAAGCAAAAAATTGAAACAGCAAAAAATTGATTTGAAAAGTTTGCGCCATCGCTAATTCGTTTTAAAGTATTGCCTACATGGGCTTAATTCGCTAGGGGGTAAGGGGGAGGAACTGGCCCCTAGGCCTCAATTTACCCCCCAGAACCAGGTGCATCCAGAGAGTCATTTCATTTGGGGGCGATCTTTGTAAATTTTACCGAATCGCTACCTGATTTATGCCGAATTTTTTGCAGAAATAAAGAATTTTGCTAAATTCCGGCCAATTTTGCAAAATTTCAGCCTAAATTTTCGCCTTAACGAATGCCAAAAACGTTGGAAGGGCCGCGCACCCCTCCCACCCCCCCCTCGGGACACCCTGTCCAGGACCCCAGTTCACCCCCCATCTTAAGTTTAATATTTTCAAAATCTTGTCGAAACTCATGTAGACCTACGTAATTAAGTAAAGTATGACGGCACTAGACCCTTAAGGTCCAAACCGGCGGTGTTGATCTCCGCTTCGTGGCCCTCAGTCAGTAAGTGCAATGGGGGGGCTGGGGGCCAGCCATCCTGTGCTTTCGCACACCCTTCCTGAACATATGTAATTAAAGTATCTATAGAAACAGATCTGTTTTCTTTAGTACACTTTTGCCTTTATGGCAAAGGCAAATATGGCAATATGGCTTATTTTTCATTTTCCACTTGGTCATTTTTACTTGACTTAAGAAAATTGCCTCCAAATTTGCCCCCTTCCCCCCAAAAAAAATGTGTTTCAAGGTTCTCTCTTCTAATTTCTAAAAGATTTGCCTTAAGCTTTTTCTCTGATAGGTCAATCATAAAATACGCTTGAAAGTTAGTCAATATAAAATATTTTTGTTGCTGTAGTCTTGTGAAATTTGAACTTCATCCACCGGTATGACTAAAATATAGTCCAGGCATAACAAGTCATGTGCGTCATCTTTGTTTTGATTGCACTTATTAGGGCAATCAATCAAATTAATTAATTAGGGCAATTAATTAATTCACTGACCGTGCCCGACAAGAGATCCTTTTGGCATGGGAATACAGGGACTAGAATAAACGCTAACCAAAACTAAAAACGGTAAAAAAAAAAAAAACATGGAAAATTACAGGCTTCTAATTGGTCAACTAGAATGCAAGATTGCCTGAACAAAGTTCAGAATGAATGCCAGCAAAACAGGTATGAATCAAAAACAACAGTGCAGGCTCCTTAATTGTAAATACTCTTCTTGTTACTGAACTTAAATTCTTAAAAAAAGGAAAGAAAAAAAAATTCTTCATCGTGGGTCTCTCTTTTGACGAGAACTTCTAGTTATATTCTGTGAGCAGGTCTGTATAAGAGAGAAGATGCTTTAAGCCAACCTCCACCTTCCTCAAAATGTCAATATTTCTATGTTTTTCGTGTACTTGGGAAAGTAGGAAAGTGTCCAGTAACATGAAATGTGTTTCCTTTTTTTTCATTTCATTGTTTTTTTTTTATTTCAAAATTAAATCCAAAAATAGTTTGACTATTCCTATCCTGGAATGTCAAAATTTGATATTAACTTTTTGCCTTCGGATGGAGCTAGAGTCCAGTTGTGCCAATTCACGAAAATATTGGAAGGGGATGATTAATGTACTTTTCAAAATTAAGGGCGGTGGCTATTTTTCCATGAAAGTAAAAAAATAGGGATGTATTTTAAATTAAAACGCTGAAAAAGTATTTTCAAAATATAGGGTTGAAGACAAAAGATCTTCCCAGGTAACACTACTGAAGTGAACAATGCTGAAGAATGCAGAACTCCTTTAAAAACAGAAAAATGTTTGGTCAAAAGTACACTTTTTTATACTTTATACCATAAAATAACTAGACCTTAGAAAAACACCTTAAAAACAATGGCGAGTCAAAGGGAACAAAATCTTACACGTTTAAAAGAATTACAGCGCCTTTCCTCGAAACGGAAAAGAAGGCAAAACTTATGAAATGAGTTTCTATGATTCTGGAAAAATATAAAATAAAAATCATTTTAAAAAACTTGATATTTTTTTAGGTTTACAATCGTGCAAGGCTCTTCCAACTTACTTTTTTGTTTCTTCTTCTGCTGAAGATGGTCATTGAAAATTCGACATAAACAGTCGGATAGTCAAAAGTCAATATATCTTATTTTCCCCTTTTTTATTTTAAAATCCTCAAGTTTTGTCCAGCGGCGGCAATTGAAGGGGGTGGCATTCCCCCTTAGGTCTTAAGATTCCTTTTTTGGTATTTTCGGTGGAAAATGGCCTTATTTAAATTTTAAATAATGCCATTTGAAAATGACAGAATTACTCCCATAATTTTAAAAATTACAGCTATGCTTCTCATACTTAGCAGTGAATTTAGGCCAATGGTTTTGTCAAGGGTTCATAAATATAATCAGGATCTATTAAAAGCTAATTCTCATGAGGGATAAAATAACCCTCAAAGAAAACTAGCACTAACTTATAAAAACGCAGAAATTTTGTCCCCTTTGTCACTCCTTCCACATTAGAGTCGAAATACCTTTTTAATATTAATACAACACATAGTCTTTTAACACTCATCAAGTTTCGAAGTCTTATTTCGCTGACATCAATTCCAAAAATAATCTGGCAAATGCTTTGGATGCTCGTCCCTTTCCTTGTAGAGTCATACTTGTATTATCGCTTCTAAATTTTGCTGTATATCTGCTGAAGCACTATCATGCAGTCAAGAGCTACCGGATGACAAAGTTTTCCATACAAAGTTAGTTTGGTTTCAAAATGTGACAACTTTTTAAAAGTATCTAGTTGACTTTAAAATCTTAATTGGTGTTTTGTTACATCCTAGTCTTTTTTCTAATTAAAAAAGATTGTTTTATATCCTTGTTTGTCCCTGACTTATGTTTTCAGATGGTATTCTGGCCTACCGAAGAACCAATGAAGAGAGGCAATAGTCACTTTTAAATAAAAAAAAAAAAGGACTCATAACCAGCAAACCCGTTCATGCATTGCACTATGTTTGTTGATTATTGACCAATAGTATAGCTAGAAATTTCATTTCTGTAAAAAAAAGTTTGTCTTCATTTTCATATTTCATGGCCCACAACTATGAGTGCTGCAATCAATAATGCGTAATTACAATCTTCATTAGCTGATTCTTTTAGCGTTCTATCTGCAAAGCGCTAAGTTATAAAACAGAAGTAAGTGCTGAATTGTAAAACAAAATTATACTATAAAATTATGAATCATAATATTATAAATTATGAAACAGAATTAAAAGAACTAAATCCAATCACCACCAGAGTTGCCACCAAGGTTACGTTCGTACCATTTTTGGTACGTTTTAAATAAAACTGTACGGTTTACGTTAAGGTCCTAAAAATATTACATTTTTGTTACGTTCTGGAATTTATGATACAATTATATTATACCTTTGAATAATAAGGAAGTATCATATTTTCTGATTAATCAACTTTTTTTCACATGAAAAAATCCGGTGTCCCCATTCTAATTACACTGACATGAGTATCAACATATTTTCACATCGCGGTCGTTTAATCTTATCAAACAATCACTCAGTTATTAGGATGAGAATATACCCACTTCGCTTACTCGCATAGTAAGTTAAGATAAAATTCTCTCTCATAAGCATACGATTATCATTTTTTTTTATTGACAAGTGACAATAGTCAGTTAGTCACCTCACCAACTTTCAATTTCATCAGTTGACTTTGAATCTTGTTCCGTCAACAGTCATACTAAATTTATTTGGAGAAGGAGCTAGTTTCATTAGTTAATGCTAATGAAATGAAACAAAATGAAAATACAAAAATTTAGAACCAAATTTGGGCTATGTATTTGCATATTAGGAGGGGGGGGGGGGGGGGTAAAGCATAGTATAAATTAAATACTTAACCTAATCCAGGTATTCCCCCACCTAAAGCCCAAAAAACAATAGTTTAAATATTGTAAACGCAATGACAAACCACGCTTTGCGATCCAATTCTCTACTGACTGATACCCGTTTGACTAGTTTTCTTTAGCATCTATCTTGCGTGTGTATCTGCTAATTGACTAGTACCGATGATATATGTATTATTCTTTTTGTAACAACATCCCCCCCTTCTGATTGGTTTGACATAATATCAGATTAAATACAAAAGTTTCTCTTTTTATTTGGGATTATGAACAGCTGGTATTGACAAAATATGTAAAACTGTAAAAATTAGCCATTTTTTGGCTACATCTAAGCATTGAAGAAGGGGGTGGGCTAGTTGAGCCAGAATTTTCGATTTTATGCTAAACTTTTCCAAATATCATGGTCACTTTTTTAACATTATACCCCCCTCCCCATTTGCGGTCCCATATACAACTGTATAAATACATTCCATCGTTGTGTCGAATCTTGTGATGACATTTTTTTCTTGTTACATTCTTTCGTGTTCTTTCACATTGTAAAGTAAGAATTTTATTGTTTGATTTTTTTTAATATATTCCTAGGGCTATGTCCCGGACCATCAGGGGGGTGGGTGCATTTTCATAAAAGGGGTCATTATATTTGGAAATAGTATGAAATAGATGATTTAATGGTACTGCTTGTGTGTTTAGCATGTTTTCTTCAAAAAAGGACAATCACTAAATACTTGGATTCAAAAACAACAACTAGACTACTTCCCATTTTTATAAAGAAGTTAACAGTCTTGTATTTGTATAGGGTATACTTACAGTCTACTTAAAAAGTGATCCATAGGGACCGCACAGGCCGGACTGAGGTCTCAACCCCCTGAAAACGTAATTTGATCGGTATTCATTTATTAAATTATAGGTTTTTATTATCCCCCTTAATTTTTTTTACTTAAATCATTTCCAGTTGATTTTTATTAACTCGCTGATCTTTTTGTTCCATCTTCCTTTTATTTCTTTGTCACACAATTTTTTTTTTAATTTGTGAACTATTTTTCAATCACTTCCAAATGTTCAGTTAGTTCCCACTTTTATCAGTATAGCACAACGGTAAGAGCACATCCCGAGGCTGTGTTAACTTAGGTTGTAATCTTGGATGAGACATTACATATTTTTTTGTAAATTGGAAAATCAAAAATTTGAAAATATTAAATATAAGTGAAAATTCGGGGCGAAAAATCGTTTCGTTTTTGCATAAGTTGATCTTTTTTATTCGTTTTCCTCAACTCATCGACTTTTTCCGTTCATGCATTTAAAACCTAGATAAATTTGGTGTTTATGTTATGTAAAACCCAATGCTTTTTGTGCCCCTCATGTTCGTTTATATTCATATATTCTTGAGAAAAAAAAAATCTCTACTTTTTAGTTCATTTTGAAAACGAGTTTAATTTTTTTTTTTTTTATTGTTTGACCTCCTCCGCTATAATTTCTTTGTACGTACCTGGACTTGTTAGACCCATCAAATCAGATTTAGGGTAAAATCCATGGGGTTGTGTGTGGACTCTTCTTTTATTTCTGACTGTCTTTTGGTTGGGAGTCACGATTCAAATTACAAACGGAAAAATGCATATTATGAAAAATAACTGTTGTTTCGTATAGGAACTGAAGACAACGATTGAAATATTTCTTGTTAGATAAAATAAAAACTAAACAAAAACTCTGTCGTTCGGAATTGCTTAAATCTTTATGTTGGAACGATGCAAATTTAAAGCTAGAGGAGGTGAGACTGAGCCAATATAAAATATTGGACGGGAAGGGAGCGATTATATGATTTTTGGGGCCTTTTTAATAAGCAGGATTTATTAAGATCGTTTTTATTGAAATTTAACAATAAAAAAAATCTAGTGGGCTTTCTTCTTTTCTTCAAAACTATAAACTATCCTGTGTTTAATGATTTGCCTTTTATTTTGTATGTATTGCTCATCAAATTTTGGTTCAAAACACCAAAAATGGCAATTAAAAACAACAACAACAAGATAAGCAAAATAGTAGCCTGGGATTCTATAGGCTACACGAATCGGGGGGAGGGTTGTCTTTTTGTTGTGCAGGTAAACTGGAGCAGCACTTACAGTTGAATAAATAGGAATTTCCTGAAGGTAAAGAAGCATGAATTGTTATTATTGTATAGTTTTGAGGCACCTTTTAGAAGTTGGATGGAGGATTTTTAATGAGATTGCGTAAAAATATATTTTTCAAATTATACATGCAAAAAATTTCCCATTCCCCCTTTAAGTACCGCTCTTGATAGTGAAATTAAAGCACCCTGCCTTGAAAAGAGACTTTCCTATCAAAAGTTACGAAATAGTTACGTTTTTAAGAGTTGGACGTTACGAAATGTTTTGGTCTGGCGGCAACCCTGATCATCACTCATAATTCTTTGCTTTCATTCTCGTAGAAGAAAGGAAAAATTTTGAACGTACTCCTTTGATGATCTGGGATGCCAAATGGACACTTTTAGTGCCTTTTGGACACTCTTCACTCTGAGGGACACCGGGACACTATTGGGTCAAAAAAGGCAGCTTTTTGAAAAAAAGGACACTTTTTGGACATTTTTCTAAATCAAAACCAAATGTCTTGATTTTCTTCTTTTTTTTTTATAAATACGACTGCTTTTAAATTGTACTTTACTTTTAAGCTTTGGTAATGGCTTGGAGATTTTTCTTAGATGATTTTGCGCCCTGCGCGAACACCATTTATCAACCGAATAGGAATAAGACCTAAAGTCTTAACCAATGTGGTATGCTGGACCTATAGAATTCATCTTTTTCTTCTATCTTACGATTGACGTTTGTCATCAAGTCGGTCAACATCAAGGACCCACCTACTGCTGGTGGCAAAGTCACCAAGGCCGCTGAGAAGGCTGGAAAGAAGAAGTGAATGGCCATTCCCTGCTGGCACGTTCCGCGTAAATCCGTATGGCGCGTAGCCGTGTATATATGGCTATTATTACATTTCTTCCATAGAAAGAAAGGAGTTTCGCAGAAATGCTGTGTTGCGGCTCAATTTTATTTATAGCCGCTAGCGAATGTTTCTGTTTTATATTCTATTCTTTCAGCTGTGATTTTTTGTCAAATGCTGGTCGCCAGTTCCAATTGAGTATAACTCATGCGAATTTATTTCAATTGGTCTTGTCTTCTCACTTTTTTAGTTTTTAAAAGCGTCATTTTTGCCGTTTTCTAAATGTTCAGAAAACGGCAAGATAGAGGAGCTGTTAAACCATTTTAACCACTTGACCAACCAGTTGACTGAGTGGTTAAGGAGATTGACGTCTTTTGTTTAATTTTAAAACCATGTAGGTCAAAATGGACATTTCGTTGCTACAGCCGTTCGAACCTTGTTGCACCCAAAGATCCTTAATAGCTACCGAAGATCAAAGACTTGCATCTATTTTGCATAGCTTATGAAAATGCCAAAGTGAAAATGAATCTCTATGATTAGTTCTTTACTTTTCGACTAATATAGGTAGCGGTATCGATAATCAATATGAAATTTTGCTCTGTTGACATTCTCATGACGATTTTTTTAATGCCATCTTTTCAAATTGAACCAGCACTGAACTTAATTTATTGGTAGCGTCAATATCAAAGGCTGGAAATACCCGCAGAACTCATGCAGGTAACAGACCGCGAGGTAGCAGAACAGAGAAGGACGAATTTCACAGGTCTTTTGGCACTTTTTCACAGGTTTTGAAAATTCATAGTGGCATTCCTGTATATTGGCTAATTTTCTAGAGGGACACTAAAAGTGTCCATTTTTGGCTGTTTTGGACACTTTTGTCCCTAAAAGTTTTGGCAACCCTGTTCGGGTTACCAATCTTGTAATTTCATCAGCCAGGTCATTCAACATTTGAATAAATATCTACAAAACTCCGCCATTTTCTTTAGTTCGTTTTGGAATCACGAAACGAGAGGGTACATACGACGGTAGTTTTTAATTTAATTTTCTACATTGATGTTTATTTATTAGCCCTCCTTTTTTTTTTGCTTAATAGCTGCTAAATTCTGAGTGATGCTGCTCTTCTCGGTAAAATTCTACTTCAGCTACTTTCTCCACTCTAGAGGGTCCAGAAACTTGCCCACATTACAGGTCTAGGCTATGCATATTGAAATTTTGACAAAATCATATTTCACTTTAATTTTCGGTTATTAGTTTCTTTTTCTCTGGCTTTAGTTCTAAAAATGCAATTCCTGTTATTTGAGTCAAATTTTAAGCCATATTGATGTTTTTTTTTTTTTTCAAAATTTATGAAATGTATTTGCATATCTTTAAAACCTTATAAATTGGGATTGAGCAAAGTTGTGAAGCTGAAAACAATTTGGTCAATATTAGGGGTTAGCTTAAGGTGCTTGAAGATATTATTTAAGGTTAGCAGATAAAGTTAGCCATTCTTTTTTATGGTTGAGAGCTGCCACAGGGCAACCAAAAAGAATGTGGTTGATGGTCTTGTTGTGGGTTTGGCATAGGTGGCAAAGAGGGCTTGTTACCATTGGAGTGGCTGTGTTTTAGAAGTGATAAGTTTGGCAGTTAAGACCAGTAGCATTTGATCTTATTGTGGTATATCTGTGTTTCTTTCTGGGATGTGAATGGAGAAAGGTTTGGTAGGCTTTGGTTTGCTAGATAAATTTTTAGCAAAGTATAAACACATACAACAAGTACTGACAAAACCTATCCTCTTGGCCTAGTACTGACAAATCCTATCCTCTCCACACAAAGTGACCCTTTGTCTGCATCTCCAGAGACAATTCCATACCTATGCAAACCTGGTGAGTAAATCACAAGTTCCATAGGTGATTATACTTGTTCCATAAAAGATGTATTAAATTTAATTTATTGGCTTGGAGTGATTTAAGTAGTACAACATTTACCCTCTAGAGGCACTGAGGTACATGGGGTCACTTTTGGAGATTTTGTCAGTACTTGTTCAGAATGTGTTTATACTTTGATTTCTAGGCACCAATGGTTTATATCTCTTACTGGGGTTGGCCTTCCAGATATTATTTCAAACTGAAGGGTAGATTTAGCTATTTCATCTGCCTTTTGGTTTCCTTTAGTGCCCATATGACTTGGATTTATCAGAATTTTGTGGATATACCTTGTTTAAGTAGTTGGGTTGATAGTACAAGAGTGGTAGAGATATCATTGTCTGTGATATTGAGGCAAGGGCTGAGTATGAGTCCAAATGAATTATAAGAGGTGTGTTTCTTGGAGGGTTTGGCATCTTTATAATGGTATCTAATGCAATGTTGATGACAGATATTTCAGCTGTCATGATACTACTTACACTGAAGAGGAAGTTGGTTCTGGTGGGGTTCCCAAGGTCAAGTATAGCATAGATCATAGTATTTTAGACTGTCTCCAGACTGCATTATAGGGTTTTAGAGCATGAGCTGTAGGCTAGACAGTTAGTCCATAATCAATCTGAGATCTGGTATAAGTTTTATAGAAATGTATTAGTTTTTTCATGGCAACCCTAAGGCATATTAAGTAGCCTTTGTAAGATGTGTATTTCTGAGGCATTTTATTCTCACATTTTCAATATGGAGCCTGAAAGTTAGTTTTTGGTCTAGATTGAGGCCTAGGTATTTTATGTGTTGTTGCTCTTGAATGACAGCCACCATTTAGGGTTAGTAGGGTAGATTTGGGGTTTCTCTCATTATGGAACTGTATTATAGCTGTGGTGGTGGGAAGCATGAATTATTGGAGAAACATTCAAAGGCATAAAGCAACTTCTGTAACTTCGATTGGACCAGTTCAAAATTGTTTTAGGTAGACCATAGGACTATATCATCTGCAAGCTGAATATTTGTTTGGGGTAAATTCCAATCCTCTAAATATAGCAAAAACAGGAGACAGCTGAGGAAGGCCTTAGGAGACAGACTTTTTAGCAGAAATGTAGGAATTAGCTTGGAGAACAAAAGAGCATTTGGATTGGTCACCTAAAGAAATTCACTTAAAGAAGGTAACAAAAACCCATTTTTGATAATTTTTGCCAAAGGAGTGGATGTTGGATTTTTTTAGGCCAATTTGACTGCACTTTTTCACTTCTTCTGGAAGCTCCAGTATCCAGTGTTGCCTTTTAAGACTCAAAAGGCAGATCATGTGCATTTGAATGACATTTTTCAGAAAGTCTAACCTGGTGAACAAAAACCTGGGATCACTAGAAGAGCTTCACCTGACAAAGCTGTAGTTGAAATAGGGCTTATTTGAATAGGGAAAATCAGATAGCCTTGAAAAAAGAAAAATGTCAACAGGGCTCCCTTATTAAATGTTTTCACCAAATATAGGGCTACTGTCAAAATGCCTCTCAGTCCCTAAATGGGACCCCACAGTCCTAGGTGGAAAATTTCTGTTTTATGAATTCATTTACCAACTAAAAGATAAAGATGCTGCTGATGTGTCTGAATAGGCTATTTTCTGAAGACAAAAATTGCTATGTCCACCTTAGCAAGTGCAGGGTTTATGAGCCCCCTGTAATAGTTGCAGGGCAGTATATAAGCACTTATAGAATAGACTATACAAAAGTTTACAGTATCTTTTATGTGGTATCTTTCAAAATGTCATTATTTGGGAAAATGCACAGGCTGTGAAGGAGAACTAAGCACTAAAAGATTGCAAGCCTACTAAAACCATGAACTCATGTGCAGCCAAGTGCTGTATCTAGCCCCTTGGTGCAGGAATAAAAACATTTTGGTCTCATTGTAAAAATTGAATGTACTTGATATAATTCTAGACTAGTTACTTTTTTCTATGGTATCTTGGAAAGTGGGCAAGGACTAAACTTCTGTGCATACTCAAGAGTTATATGTCACCGTATTGGGGGGGTGGGCTTGGGATGCATTTTACGTAAATTTATGTAAATAAGGAAATCAGATAGCCTTGAGAAAAGAAAATGTCAACAGGGTCTCTTCATTTATTATTTTCCCCAAATATAATAGGGCTGTTCTTTTACTCATCTTTGTGCTAATATCTTACATCTTTTGACAAAGAACACTTAAAATGAAATCTTAGCACCAAGATCTTGCATCTTATAGTGTTCTTTTGCAGATGTCTCATCATTCTGCTCTGATCAGCAGTCAAAGAACAATGATGAGTATATCATAAAAGTTCACTTATCATTGTTCTATGTGGCAGAAAGATGGCATCCTTCACACTTTTTGCTAACATCAGTGAGTTGTAAGATCTTAGAACAAAGATGAGTTAAAAGAAGAGAAATCTTTGCAGAAAGATGTGAGATCTTAGATCTAAGATATTAGCGCAAAAGAACAGCCCTAATAGTTAACAAGCCTATTCTCAAAATTGCATCTTAGCCCCCAAATGTGACCCAGAGGCCTAGGTGGAAAATTTCTCGTTTTATTAATTCATTTACCAGCTAAAAGATAAAGATTCTGGTAATATGTCTGAATAGGCTATTTTCTGAACACAAAAATTGCTGTCAACCTTTGCAAGTGTAGGCTTTATGAGCTCCCTGTATTAGTTACAGGGCTGGATATAGGCATTTATAGATTTAGGCTATACAAAAGTTTGCAGTATTGTATATATAGTATCTTTTTTCAAATTGTTATTATTTGGCATAATGCACAGGGTGTGTATGAGAACTAGACACTAAAAATTATGCAAACCTACAAGAACAAACATAATTTTGTGTAGCCAAGTGTTATATCTAGCCCCTTGGTGCAGGAATTAGAACATTTTTGTCTCAATGTGGTATAGGGCAAAAATCAAATGTAAATTTTTCATTGTTCATATTATTGACCTACATATAAATTGAACATACTACTAGATGCCATTTTTTTTTTTTTTGCTCTTTATCAATATAACTTTCCTTGCAAATTTAATTTTAAGCCCTTTTAGGACCCTAAAATAGCATGAATGGATTATAACAGTTGTCTAAAACTTTCAATTTCAAATACTGTTCTAATACCTGTACAGTACAAGAGACATCCACTTGACAATAGCAAAGATTTGATGCTATCTAATGCTGCTTTAACAAGTATTCAGGGGTTTCTCACTCTGAGAACTATATTTTTAACTTTAGTTTTTATTTATTTATTTATTTATTAATACCAACATATGGTAATCTTTAACAAGCTTGTCGCACAAAACAATTATAAAAAAGTCTATAACAATGTCAATGACATAACAAAAACATACAGTAACTGAAAAACATTGGAAAAACAATATTACTGAAACATACAAGAACATACCAACTTAACTGAAACATATCTGTTAATAATTGAAACCTACAAAAAAGTAAGCCTACAAAATAACTGTCACACTGTCACAAATCAGGTAATACAAAGGTAAAAAAATAATCTCAAAATGGATTGTGATAGGACCTAGTATAGAAATCTGTAGAGGCTAAACTACTTTTGAAAGACTGGACTGTGGTACTTGCAACAATTTCTGATGGAAGTGAATTCCAAGTCTTCCACACTCGGCTAGACAAAGAGTTTTGGCCTAATCTTTTCTGTGAACATGGTGGATAAATTTTGTGTTGGTGTTGACAGGTACTACTGTATTCTGTAAAAGTGAAAAAGTGAGTTGGGGTGATATTATCAATATTCCTAACAATGCGAAATGTATTTATTATGTCAGCTCTATCACGTCTGAACTGGAGAGAAGGCAACTGTAGTCTATGCATTCTCTGGTGGTAAGGTAGATGACTCAGGTATGGTATGAGTTTGGTGGCCCTACGTTGCACTCTCTCAACCCTCTCTCTATCACTCTTATTAAGGGGATACCATACTGATGAGCAATACTCAAGTACTGGACGTACATTGGATACATAAAGTGAAATTAGTGAATGAAGATTAAACTTAGAAAAAGTACGCCTTAGACGTAATAATTGGTAATTAGCCTTATGGGTTATATCTGATACATGTTTATTAAATTTGAGACTTGAATCAAAACAAATCCCAAGGTCACGAACATATTCTACACTTGAAATTAATTTACCAACAACAAAGTAATGGTAATGCTGAGGGATTCTACGCAAATAGTGCACAGCATTGCACTTGGTTTTGTTAATGAACATAGAGTTTGCAGTACACCACTGGCCAAGAGCAACCAAATCCTCTTTAAGTAAAGAAATCTCTTGTTCACTCATGACTGGCCTGTAGATTTTTACATCATCTGCAAACATTTTTATGGTTGAATTCCTAACAACACCTGGTAAATCATTGATATAAAGGCAGAAGAGTACTGGCCCAAGACAACTGCCTTGTGGAACTCCACTTATGACAGAAATAGGTGATGACAAGGCATCACCTACTGCAACCTCTTGGGTTCTATTTGTAAGATAATCTGTTATCCATGCTTTAGTTTGTGGGCCTATACCATATAGTTGACATTTTTTTTATCAGAAGTGGAATGGAAATTTTTTCGAATGCTTTGGAAAAGTCAATATAAATACAGTCAAACAAAATACCATTATCAGCCATCAATTGAAAATCACAAATCACCTCAAGAAGTTGCGTGTTACAAGATCGTCGTTTACGGAAACCATGCTGAGCAGAATGCCATAAGTTGTTTTGTGCTTGGATTCTACTCACCACAATTTTCTCCATTATACAGGAAAAGATTGATGTATTTGAAATTGGTCTGTAATTATTGAAATGGGACTTTGAACCATTCTTTTACAATGGCCTAATGATAGTCCTTTTCCAAGCTGAAGGACATTTACTAGATGAGAGACAAATATTAAAGAGAAATGTGAGTGGCCCAGCAAGCACTGATGCAAGTTCACGTAACATCACATTGGAAAATCCATCTATATCTGGTGCCTTTCCTGGATCAAGATTTCGGAGTGTCAGATAAACCTGTTGGACTGTAAACTCTGAATCAACAAATTCTTTTGTTAAATCTGGAGGAATAAACTGAGTGTGTGTTTTGGTATGTGTTTGAGTAAAAACTGAACCAAATACCTTATTGAAAAGCTGTGATTTTACAAAATCATCATCTATATGTAAAAAGTTTCGGGATCTATAAAGGAAGTGGATGATGGGGATTGTGAAACTTGATTCCTTCTCACATATCTCCAAAATTTTTTTGGGCAGCTTTGGACTGATGCTATAACATCTGTCTCCACCTCTTGATGATTTAAATGAAGGAATTTAGTTGCTCTATTTCTAGCTCTTTTATAATTTAACCAAGAATCTAAGGTTTTAAATCTTAAATGATCACGCCACCTATCACCTTTTTCTTTTAGTATTTGTACAATATACCAAGGAAGGATCTGTCTGTTTTTGAAAAACTGTCTACTAGCATATATTGGTACATATTGATCCTTACCTTCTATAAGGGCCTGCTTAATAAAAACAAAAGATGCATCAACAGTAGCATTACATTGCTGCAACTCCTCTCGTATAGAAAGAGATGAAATATAATCTGAAAATGTAATGTAATTTCCTCTATCATAATCATATTTGGGAGAATGATTTGGAATATCATAACGGCCTATCACACAATTTAGTGATATCACCAATACCAAGTGATCACTTTTTCCTAGTGGTGGCAAAAACTCAACACTAGCAACATCATCTGGCGATTTTGTAATTACAAGGTCTAAAACTGAAGGGGTTGAATTGGCGCGCAAACGAGTAGGGTTTTGAATGTGCTGATACAAATAATGTTCTTGTAAAGTTTCTAGGAAATGATTTTCAAATGACTCATCAGAAAGTTGTGTTGTACCTGATGTCCAATCAATAGAAGGTAGGTTAAAGTCACCAACTACTAGAAACTTAGAACTAGATAAAGAGACAGGGGATAAATACTGCAATATTTTTCTATTATTAAATGAAGACAATTCACAAACACTAGGACTATGATAAATGGCTACAACTCTAAAAGCAATTGAGTACCCAGGTAATTTCACATCAACTACTAAGGATTCACTTATAATTGAAGAAATTGGGTCATTAACTTCAGTATACTTTAATGAGGTATGAACATTAATGAAAATTCCACGCTTATAATTATTATTTAAAATGAGATTATAATCAGGCACTTCCTGGAAAAATATAGCTGGGTGCTGACAATTCTTGGGTAGTGCTTCTGTAATAACAATAACATGGGGTATGCGAGTTGATATTTGGGCATGAAATTCATCAATTTTTTTTAGATAAACAGTCTGCGTTAGTATACAGAACAGATACATTACTTTGCTTGTTAATACTATTTAAAGGCAGGGAATAGGTTTTTAAAGGGCCATTCTGTTGTTTGGGGTAATGGCAACCCATTTTAGCACGTTTTTTGTCACTATACAGCCATTTTTTATTCCTAAATTTTGCTCACCAGCAGCAGCTCTTTTCTTGATTTCTTCTACTAATTCTTTTCTGTGTACCTGGTCTTCTTTTGAGGTATCAGCATAGAAACGAATGTCTCCTTTTTTAATGCAGGACTGTGTTAGGATGTCAATTTTAGTTTTAAAGGAACTGACTGAGAACAGTAATGGATCTGGTCGATTGGATGAGTTTGGGTTATTCCTTGTCAGCCTTTGCAAATTGATCACTGCACCTACATCAATTTGAAACATATTTTTAAGAAAATTTTGTAAGAGCTGTAAGTCATTGGTTTGAGGTGGAACACCATATGCAACTAAATTCATACGTCTTTTCAGTCTGTCATTTTCTTGTAACACCATCTTTTGAACTTCAGTTTTCAGCTTAATGTCAATGGTATGATTGACCATTTCCTCAACATTGGCTGTGGACACCTAGATGAGATAATATTTTCTAGACTCTGAACTCTAGCATTAATACCTTCAAGAGAGGTGCGAATTTCATTTTGAAAACCAACATACATAGCTTTCATTTCACTACAATGCTCATTAAGAGCTGACTTCAGCAGCTGGGGAAGATCTTGCTGGGCTGAACCTCTAGATTTACACATGGGGCATACCCAGGTGCTACCAAGTTGGTCATTCATTTTTACAAAAATATCATATTCAGAGGAGGACATTGATAGGCATTGTGTACATAACCATTGGTCGCATTTATCACACTGTATAGCACAAGAACTGTTGTCAAGTAAACACCCAGCAACAGCACATTTTAGGGATTTAGCTGGAGGAAGGTTAGGTTATGTATTTAATATATGCTGTGCTTTACCCCCCATGTAAATATATAGCCCAATTTTATTCATAAACTGTTATATTTTCATCCTGTTCCGTTTTATTTCATTAGCATTAACCAAACTTCACTTCTCATGTGTTGTACAGATATTAGAAAAGTACCCTGTTTCATTATAAATCCATTTTATGAAAATTGTATAATTCACAAACATCAATTTGACAAGATTAAGTTGATTAAAAAAATCAAAGCAAATCCACCTTCTATGTCCAAAAATATCAAAGCCAACAGAAGAAACATTGCAGACAGTTAAATGGAGAAGTTGTTTAAATATTTTGTCCAACTTAATCATGATAAATCAATGCTTGTGGATTATATAACTTTAAAAATGGATTAATAATCAAATCGTAAGTTTAAAATCCATGGTCTAAGCCATTTTTAGGGCTCGATGCATTTGACATAAATTTGAGAAACACAACTGCAATGGGAATTAGCCACCAAAAACCTGTTTTGGACGGCTTAATTCAAGACACCACTATAGGGTAATACAATGTACAGCGTGGTTTTCATTGTGTATACAATATTTAAATGGTTCCATTGTAACTGAACCCCCGTACAACTGAACCCTCGTGCAACTCAACCCCACTTAACTGAACCCCTGTGCAAGTGAACCACCATGCAACTGAACCCTCGTGCAACTCAACCACCGTACTTACATTGGGTAAAAACAAGCTAGAATCTTAACATGTTCAATCTTATTGGAATTGTTTGCTTTTTTAAGTCTATATAAACTACTGTCAAGATGATTTATAAAAATGCTCTGTTTTGTTGCAAAAAACAAAGAAAATGGGACGTCATAAACTCTTAAATCCAGATTTTATTTCTCATTTTATGTCTGTTAATGGGGTTTCCCTTCGCCCTGTCACTTTTAACCGACCTTTGTGATTCAGGGGTTGATGATTTGAACAAAATTCGAACTTTAGCGTAAAGAGCGAGGTATTGACTAGGGAACGAACTCCCTATTATACGTAAAAAAATATATGAATATAGAAATTTGCTACGAAAGTTAATTCGTAAGTTACGTCAGAACAAAATTTCGAGAAAGCCATTATCAAAACAAAGGAAAATTAATATGCGAATTTTGCTTTAATTATTCATGTACGGTGAGCCAAAATCAAAGCTGTATTAGTTCAAAAACGTTCAGAAAATGATTTGACAAAGACGTTTGCAATTGCAGCTAAGTTCGAATGTTGTTAAAAATTTTTCATTTGGAAAATCCAAGGGTCAATCCAGCTTTAAAGAAAGAAAATAATAATACCCAGAATCTTAATTGGTACTCTGTATGCACTTGAACGATTTGATTTGGAAGGAGATATTTTTGAGGTCTCTAAGATATATTGTTATTACTATTTTTTTGTCCAAATCTGAAACATTATATCAGGGATGTTATAAACAATAGGAATAACTTTTAAATATCGTACTTTCGAAAGGCAATACGGAAAAAAGGACACTAATGGAAACACTTCCTGGAAATACCTCAGAATATTGGAAAATAATTGTCGAGCATGTGTTTTTGCGGCATGTACTCCCTCCTTCCTGGAAAAAAATCTTTGATACTCCCGCTCAAAATGTTGCAAGCTGAACGATATGTGCATGACCAAATCAGACTGTCAGTTAAATGTACTCTATCCTTGTTTCAGTATCTTAAGAGGCTCAAGTATGATGGAGGGATCAAGTAGATGGAGTGAACGGAGGGATCAAATGGTGGAGGATCAAGGGGTTGAAGAAATAGTTCCTGACATTCTTGACGAGGAAAAACAATATAATGGTAGTGTAAGTAATCCCTTTTTGTTGTTATTTTCACATTTTCAGATTTTAGTTTTTCTCCCCCCTTTTTTGGCTAATATTTGATTTTCTTATTTATCTCAATCGACTGTATTGTTATTTTGCTTCGCCAGCAGCCCCGGCACTCGGCAGGCTTCTATATATGGATTCTCACTGTCGCTTGTCTTCTAACCGCAGACAGGCTGATCTGAAGTGTCCCTTCCCTCTTTGAACGCTAAAAATATAAAAAAATGTCGTAAAGTTTTCTCAATTTTGATGTTATATTGTTTTAAACTTTTGCCAGAGGGGAGGTAGAGCGGTTCATAGTGTTGCATGTTTAACATTTAAATTCAAATTGTTTAAGGGATTTATAGTTATAAATTTCCTAGCAATTAAAAGCTTGGCCATGCCACTGCTCTCACAATCTCACAAGTTATTTTAAGCAATTGTTATTCTTGTTCATTTAACTTTCACCTAATGCTACTGCCTTTTTTAGACAAAACTTAAAATGATTATTTTTAAACTTTGATCTACCGTCTTGAAAACGGAATCTCCTGCAATTAACACAGATGTCTGTTTGGACTTAGGCCTTAGCTTGGGGGTCTAGCTAGGCATGTCCATTAGCATCAATTCACGGAAGTGTAGGTTAGGGGTAAATACATTTGGTACTTATCTGTTATCACTACCATACTGAAGTTCTTGGTCTGACAGAGCCGGTTTCTTTCTGTAGTTTCTTTCAGCGTTGCACGAGAGAGTGTATATACACTACAATATAGGTACATTTTAATTAAATATTTTAATTAGTATTTTGGTTAGGTTAGGTTAGAAACCATTTAATATAATGCGTTATGGGTGGCATGATTTCCATAATTCTCTATTCTATTTACCATAATTTTGTTACTAGAGTATTTTATTTTCATCATACTTAGGTATATTTCATTAGGATTAACCTAACTTCACTTCTTGGGTGTGGTGTCTATAACAGATAAGTACCATAGATTTTTCTAAAGCTTGGGGATCGCCAAAGGGTCGCCCACTCTCTACAACCTGGCATACATCTCGAAGTGCCACGTGTGTCGCACAGTCCCAATACCTGTGGCATTGTCACTGCAGCACTTTTTATAGTTCCATCACGCTTGGCACACTTTCTCCACACTTGTTTCTTGTCACCTGATGTACGTGATTTCTGAAAATCGGATCCTGTCGGGGAGGACAATTTTTTGTTTTTCAACTAAATACAAAAAGGCATTTTCTCTACGAAAAGACCAGAAAAGGTATTTTTCAAAATCGAGAAGGGACCCCCCCCCCCTTGTTGCTCCTGGGTCGTTTTGTGGTTGAACAAGTAGCTCTGGTTAATAAAGTAGTTAGATAATTTAAATAGTAATTACTGAAGACCTAATTAAAATTTCATAATGTTTGAAGAACTCTTCCGTCTTGTAGCAATGACTCAACTTCCAACTGCGAAACAGCTCTGCAAAATTACGTTTAACTTAAACCTTTATCTGTCCTTAATATTTTTATGTAAAAAATACTGACTGTAAAATTGCGGCTCGACCTTGGCCTAAGCGAAGCTCACTTCCATGTTTCACGCAAGAGGAGTTTCCGAGATAAAAGTTTACATATTTTATGAGGTCATATATGTGATCGTGGTGTAAGTATTTTTCAATTTCACAGTTTCATTTTTATTGCCTTGCTTCGTATAATTATGTTATGCTTTAGCTTATTTACTTTTTTAAGAAGACGTATTTTTTAGTTATTGAAGTAAAACGCTTCATCTTGTTATATTCTTTTTTTTAATACTTTTATTAATACTTGTTCGATGTTTGAAAGGAATTAAACTTCACATACTCACATAAACTTAGTTATTAACATGGTATATTTTGTTCCTGATATAGATTCTGTAGAACCTCGTCAAAAATAGCGAAGTATTATCTTAATATTTAATGCTCGAAGAGAATATTCCTGTGTGGTTCTATTTTCATTACATGCACATTATTAATCCTTCAAAAAAAGTAACTAAAACTGCAATCCAATGAAAGTAAAAAGCAACGCTAAAACTTAAAACAAACAGACATTGCTCTAAATGCGCACGAAGGTCATTGTCAGTAGATAGTACATATGGAATTCTACGACTTTATGTTCCTTCTGGTTTTATTTGCGTACGGAAGAGAGTAGTCTGCTTTGGTGGGTATAGTCTGGGTTGTTGGGTGTATTCTGGGTTGGTGGGTCTAGTCTGGTTTAGTTTTTCAAAGAGTGAGTATTTGACATTTTTGCAAAAAGGGATAAGGAATTCGCAAATTGGACACTATGAACGATATTAATTAATGTTTTGAATTATAGGAGTGTGAATGATTCTAATTAGTGATTGGATTGTATGAAGGTCAATTTTGGAGGGAAAACCAAAAATACTCAGAATCGAAAATAAACGGGATCTGCCTCAAGGGCAAGGCTCAGAGGCCCCTCTTTCCACCATTTCTGAGAGCAGGGGAGGGTTCAATTTTGGAGGGAAAACCAAAAATACTCAGAATCGAAAATAAATGGGATCTGCCTCAAGGGGAAAGCAGAGAGGCCCTTCGTTCCCCCATTTCTGAGGGCAGGGAGGGGGGGAGAGTCTATTTTGGAGAGAAAACCAAAAATACTCAGAATCGAAAATATCGGGGATCTTCCTCAAGGGGAAGGCTCAGAGGCCCTTCGTTCACCCCTGTTTGCGGGCAGGGGAGGGGTAAAATTAGGAGGGAAAACACAAAATAATGAAAATCGAACATTACTGCGATCTGCAACAAGCGGACGATTCAGAGCCCCTTCTTTCCCCCATGTATGAGGGCAGGGGAGGGGTCAATTTTGGAGGGAAAACCAAAAATACTCAGAATTGAAAATAAATGCGATCCGCCTCAAGGGGAAGTCTCAGAACCCCTTCGTTCCCCCATTTCTGAGGGAATCAATTTTGGAGAGAAAACCAAAAATACTTCTTTACTTGGTGCCAATTAAAAACGAAATTTTGTGTTAAATAAGTAGTTTTCGTATCTTTTAAAAGAGCTTTAAGGGGTTTGAGAGACTCTGTTGCCTGATTCCGTGTGGTTTTTCTTTACTTGGTGCCCAATAAAAACGAAGTTTTTATGTTAAATAAGTAGTTCTTGTATCTGTTAAAAGAGCTTTAAGGGGTTTAAGAGACTCGGTTGCCTGATTCCGTGTGGTTTTTCTTTACTTGGTGCCCATTAAAAACGAAATTTTTGTGTTAAATAAGTTTCCTGAAATGCAAGAGTTGGAATATTTCAGTAGTGTTTTGTCATGGTTTACCTTCTCACATTTACATTCTCTTGATTTTTCAAAGTTCATTTTGAATTTCTTTCGTGAAATGCTAGAGTTGGAATATTTCAGTAGTGTTTTGTAGTAGTTTACCTTGTCACAGTTACATTCTCTTGATTTTTCAATTTTCATATTGAATTTCTTTTTTTGAAATGCAGGAGTTTGAATATTTCAGTAGTGTTTTGTTGTGCTTTCCCTTGTCACAGTTACATTCTCTTGATTTTTAAAAGTTCATTTTGAATTTATTTCGTGAAATGCAAGAGTTGGAATATTTCAGTAGTGTTTGGTCGTGCTTTACCTTGTCACAGTTACCTTCTCTTCATTTTTCAAAGGTTATTTTGAATTTATTTCGTGAAATGCAAGAGTTCGAATATTTCCGTAGTGTTTTGTCGTGGTTTACCTTGTCACAGATACATTCTCTTGATGTTTTCAAAGTTTTATTTTTGGTTTAATTTATTGAAACGCAAGTGTTTAAATATTTTAGTAGTGTTTTGTTTTGGTTTACCATGTCACAGTTACATTCTCTTGATTTTTCAAAGTTCATTTTGAATTTCTTTCGTGAAATGCAAGAGTTGAAATATTTCAGTAGTGTTTTGTTGTGCTTTACCTTGTCACAGTTACATTCTCTTGATTTTTCAAAGTTCATTTTGAATTTCTTTCGTGAAATGCAAGAGTTGGAATATTTCAGTAGTGTTTGGTCGTGGTATACCTTGTCACAGTTACATTCTCTTGATTTTTTCAAAGTTTTTATTTTGGGTTTCATTTGTTGAAATGCAAGAGTTGGAATATTTCAGTAGTGTTTTGTTTTGCTTTACCTTGTCACAGTTACATTCTCTTGATTTTTCAAAGTTCATTTTGAATTTCTTTCGTGAAATGCAAGAGTTGGAATATTTCAGTAGTTTTTTGTCGTGGTTTACAATGTCAGAGTTACATTCTCTTGATTTTTCAAAGTTCATTTTGGATTGTAGTGTTTTATCGTGGTTTACCATTTCACAGTTACATTCTCTTCATTTTTCAAAGTTCATTTTGAATTTCCTTCGTGAAATGCAAGAGTTGGAATATTTCAGTAGTGTCTTGTTGTGCTTTACCATGTCACAGTTACATTCTCTTGATTTTTCAAAGTTCATTTTGGATTTCTTTCCTTGAAATGCAAGAGTTGGAATTAGTAGTGTTTTGTCGTGGTTTACCTTGTGGCAGTTACATTCTCTTGATTTTTCAAAGTTCATTTTTGGATTTCTTTTCTTGAAATGCTAGAGTTGGAATACCATTTTTCGTTAAGTGTCAGAGTGAATAAATTCATTATCAACATCCTTTGTCAGATACATCAAATAAAATTGAAAAAATCTAAATTTCAGAATGAATAAATTCATTATCAACATCCTTTGTCGGATTTGTCAGATAAAAGTGGGTAAATCTAAGTATCGGAATGAATATTTTCTTGTCAACATCTATTGTCAGATTCATCGAATAAAATTGATAAAATGGAAATTTCAGAATGAATAAATTTATTATTAACATTATTTTGTCGGATAAGTCGGATAAAATTTACAACATTAAACCATCAGAGTAATTAAATTCTATATCAACATCCTTTATCAGATACATAGGATAAAATTGACAGAATCTAAGTGTCAGTGTGAATACATTTTTTTTATCAACATCCTTTGCCAGATACATCGAATAAAATTGATAAAATATATGGGTCCGAATGAATAATTTTTTTTTATCAACATCTTTTGTCAGATACATCAAATAAAATTGACAAAATCTAAATTTCAGAATGAATAAATTTTATATCAACATCCTTTGTCGGATATGTCGGATAAAATTGACAAAATATAAGCTTCAGAGTGAATAAATTTTTTTTATCAACATCCTTTGGCAGAAACATCAGATAAAACTGACAAAATCTAAATATCAGAGTGACTAAAATCTATATCAACATTCTTTTCTCGGATACGTAGGATAAAATTGACAAATTCTAAGTGTTAGAGTGAATAATTTTTTTTCAACATCCTTTGTCGGATATGTCGGATAAAATTGACAAAATCTAAGTATCAGAGTGACTAAATTCTATATCATCATCCTTTTCTCGGGTACATAGGATTAAATTGACAAAATCTAAGTGTCATAACGAATAAATTTTTTTATCAGCGTCCTTTTTCAGATACATAAAATAAAGTCGAAGAAATCTAAATTTCCGAATGATTAACTTCATTATCAACATCTTTTGTCAGATATTTCGGATCAAATTGACAAAATATAAGTGACAGAGTGAACAATTTTTTTTTATCAAAATCCTTTTGTCAGACACATCAAATAAAATTGACAAAATCTAGATTTCAGAATGACTAAATGCTTTAACAACATCCGTTATCGGATATGGCGGATAAAATTGACAAAATCTAAATTTCAGAATGAATAAATTCTATGTCAACATCCTTTGTCGGATATGTCGGATAAAATTGACAAAATAAAAGTGTCAGAGTGATTTAATTTTTTTTTATCAACATCCTTTGGCGGATACATCGGATAAAATTGACAAAATCTAAGGATTAGAGTGACTAAAATCTATATCAGTATCCTTTTCTTGGATACATAGGATAAAATTGACAAATTCTAAGTGCTAGAGCGAATTTATTTTTTTATCAACATCCTTTGACAGATACATCGGATAAAATTGACAAAATCTAAGGATCAGAGAGACTGAAATCTATATCAATATCTTTTTCTCGGATACATAGGATAAAATTGACAAATTCTAACTGTTAGAGCGAATAGATTTTTTTATCAACATCCTTTGGCAGATACATCGGATAAAATTGACAAAATCTAAATTTCAGAATGAATAAATTCATTATCAACATCCTTTGTCAGATACATATGATAAAATTGACAAAATCCAAGTGCCAGTATGAATAAATTTTTTATCAACATCCTTTTGTAAGACACATCAAATAAAATTAACAAAATCTAAATTTCAGAAGGAATAAATTCTATATCAACATCCTTTGTCGCATATGTTGGATAAAATTGACGAAATGTAAGCATAAAAGTGACTAAATTCTAATGTAAGCATAAGAGTGACATTCAGGCTGGTGGAGTAAGACCCCAATTCTGAGCTCGTGAATTTCCACCATTCAGGCTGGGGGACTGAGACCCCAATACTGAGCTAGTAGATTTCCACCATTCAGGGTCGTGGACTAAGACCCCAATACTGAGCTAGTGGATTTCCACCATTCAGGTTGGTGGACTAAGACCCCAATTCTGAGCTAGTGAAGTTCTACCATTCAGGCTGGTGGACTGGGACCCCGATTCTGAGCTAGTGGATTTCAATGCGTATGTCGTAACTGTGCGTGTGTTGTCTCTGTGTTTGTTGTCTGTGTGTGTGTGTGTGTCATCTTTATGTGAGTGTGTCGTCTCTGTTTTTGTGTCTTCTCTGTATGTTTGTCGTCTCTATGTGTGTGTCGCCTCTGTGTATGTGTCGTCTCTGTGTGTGTGTCGTCTGTGTGTGTGTCGTCTCTGTGTCTGTGTTGTCTCTGTGTGTGTGTCGTCTCTCTGTGTGTGTATCGTTTCTGTGTGTTTGTCCTCTCTGTATGTGAGTCGTCTCTTTGTGTCTGTTGTCTCTGTGTGTTTGTCCTCTCTGTGCGTGAGTTGGCTCTGTGTGTGTGTCGTCTCTTTGTGTGTTTCGTATCTATGTGCGTGTGTGTGTCGTCTCTTTGTGTGTATGTGTTTTCTCTGTGTGTTTGTCGTCTGTCTGTGTGTGTGTCGTCTCTCTATGTGTCTCGTCTCTTTGTGTTTGTCGTCTCTCTGTATGTGTGTGTGTGTGTCGTTTCTATGTGTAAGTCGTCACTTTATGTCGTCTCTGTGTGTGTTTCGTCTCTGTATGGGTGTCATCTCTTTCTCTGTGTGTGTGTTGTCTCTATGCATGTGTCGTCTCTATGTGTGTTTTTATCTGTGTGTGTGTTCTCTCTGTGTGCGTGTTGTCTTGAGTGTCCTTACTAAAAAAAACTACTGTATTAAAAAAATAAATTAAATTGATCATACGAGCTAAATTTTTTCGTCAGATACGCCATGTCTCGTCTCTCTGTGTGTGTTGACTCTGTGTGTGTATCGTCTCTGTGCTTGTGTCGTCTCTATGTGTCGTTTGTGTGTGTTTGTCCTCTCTGTGTGTGATTCTTCTCTTTGTGTTTGTCCTCTCTGTGTGTGAGTGGACTCTATGTGTGTGTCGTCTCTGTGCATGTGTCGTCTCTGTGGGTGTTTCGTATCTGTGTGTGTGTTGTCTCTGTGTGTTTTGTCGTCTCTGTGTGTGTGTCCTCTCTGTGCCTGTGTTGTCTCTATGTTTGTGTCGTCTCTCTCTCTCTCTGTGTGTGTGTGTCGTTTCTGTGTGTTTGTCGTCTCTGTGTGTGTGTGTCGTCTCTATGTGTATTTCGTCACTTAGAGTGTGTTGTCTCTGAGTGTGTGTCGTCTCTGTGTGTGTGTATCTTGTCTCTATGTGTGTGTTGTCTCTATGTGTCTCTCGTATCTGTGTGTGTGTGATGTCTATTTGTGTGTGTCGTCTCTATGGGTGTTTGTCATCTCTGTGTGTGTGTCTTGTCTCTCTTTGTGTGTTGACTCTGTGTGTGTGTGTATCGTCTCTGTGCATATGTCGTCTCTATGTGTCGTTTCTTTGTGTTTTTACTTCTGACACTTAGAATCTGTCAATTTTATCATATGTATCCGAGACAAGGATGTTGATAAATAATTTAGTCACTCTGATACTTAGATTTTGTCAATTTTATTTTATGTATCTGACAAAAGATGTTGATAAAAAAAATTTATTCACTCTGGCACTTATATTTATCAATTTTGTTCGATGTATCTGGCAAGGGATGTTGTTAAAAAAATATTCACTCTGATACTTAGATTTTGTCAATTTTATCCGACATATCTGACAAAGGATGTTGATAATGAATTTATACATTCTGAAATTTAGATTTTGTCAATTTTATCCGACGTATCTGCCAAAGGATGTTGATAAAAAAAAATTATTCACTCTAACACTTAGAATTTGTCAATTTTATCCTATGTATCTGAGAAAAGGATGTTGATATAGAATTTAGTCACTCTGATACTTAGATTATGTCAATTTTATCCGACATATCCGATAAAAGATTGTTGTTAAAGCATTGATTCATTCTGAAATTTAGATTTTGTCAATTTTGTTTGATGTATCTGACAAATGATGTTGATAAAAAAAAATTATTCACTCTGACACTTATATTTTGTCAATTTTATCCGACATATTCGAAAAAGGATGTTCATATTGAAATTTTTCAGATTTTGTCAATTTTATCCGATGTGTGTCTGTCAAAGGATGTTGATAAAAAAAATTTATTCACTCTAATTTATAGAATTTGTCAATTTTGTCCTATGTATCCGAGAAAAGGATGTTGATACTTAGATTTTGTCAATTTTATCCGACATATCTGACAAAGGATGTTGATATTGAATTTACACATTCTGAAATTTAGATTTTTTCAATTTTATCCGACGTATCTGTCAAAGGATGTTAATAAAAAAAAATTATTCACTCTAACACTTAGAATTTGTCAATTTTATCCTATGTATCTGAGAAAAGGATGTTGATAAAGAATTTAGTCACTCTGATGCTTAGATTATGTCAATTTTATCCGACATATCCGATAAAAGATTGTTGTTAAAGCATTGATTCATTCTGAAATTTAGATTTTGTCAATTTTGTTTGATGTATCTGACAAATGATGTTGATAAAAAAAAATTATTCACTCTGACTTTTATATTTTGTCAATTTTATCCGACATATTCGAAAAAGGATGTTCATATTGAAATTTTTCAGATTTTGTCAATTTTATCCGATGTGTGTCTGTCAAAGGATGTTGATAAAAAAAATTTATTCACTCTAACACTTAGAATTTGTCAATTTTGTCCTATGTATCCGAGAAAAGGATGTTGATATAGAATTTAGTCACTTATGCTTACATTTCGTCAATTTTACCCGATATATTTGCCAAAGGATGCTAATAAAAAAAAATTTATTCACTTTGATACTTATATTTTGTCAATTTTATCCGACAAAGGATGTTGATATTGAATTTATTCATTCTGAAATTTAGATTTTGTGAATTTTATTTGATATGTCTGACAAAAGGATGTTGATGAAAAAATTTATTCATACTGGCACTTGGATTTTGTCAATTTTATCCTATGTATCTGACTTAGAATGTTGATAATGAATTTATTCATTCTGGAATTTAGATTTTGTCAATTTTATCCGATGTATCTGCCAAAGGATGTTGATAAAAAAAATTTGTTCGCTCTAACACTTAGAATTTGTCAATTTTATCCTATGTATCCGAGAAAAGGATATTGATATAGATTATAGTCACTCTGATCCTTAGATTTTGTCAATTTTATCCGATGTACCTTTCAAAGGATGTTAATAAAAAAAATGTATTCGCTCTAGCACTTAGAATTTGTCAATTTTTTCCTATGTATCCGAGAAAAGGATATTGATATAGATTTTAGTCACCGTAATCCTTAGATTTTGTCAATTTTATCCGATTTATCTGCCAAAGGATGTTGATAAAAAAATCTATTCACTCTGACACTTATATTTTGTCAATTTTATCCAACTTATCCAACAAAGAAGGTTGAATTAAAATTTATTCATTCTGGAATTTAGATTATGTCACTTTTATCCCCCATATCTAATAAAGGATTTTGTTAAATCATTTATTCATTCTGAAATTTAGATTTTTTCGATTTTATTTGATGTCTCTTGACAAAAGGATGTTGATAAAAAAAAAATTATTTACTCTGTCACTTATATTTTGTCAATTTTATCCGACATATCTGACAAAGGATGTTGATAATGAAGTTATTCATTCTGAAATTTAGATTTTGTCGACTTTATTTTATGTATCTGACAAAGGATGCTGATAAAAAAATTTATTCACTCTGACACTTATATTTTGACAATTTTATCCTATGTACCCGAGAAAAGGATGATGATATAGAATTTAGTCACTCTGATACTTAGATTTTGTAAATTTTATCCGACATATCCGACAAAGGATGTTGATAATGAATTTATTCATTCTGAAATTAAGATTTTTTTCAATTTTATCCAATGTATGTGCCAAAGGATGTTGATAAAAAAAATTTATTCACTTTGACTCTTATATTTTGTTATCCGATAAAAAAAATATTCACTCTAACACTTAGAATTTGTCAATTTTATCCTACGTATCCGAGAAAAGGATGTTGATACAGATTTTATCCGATGTTGATACAGATTTACAGATTGTTGATACAGATTTATCCGATGTATCTGCCAAAGGATGTTGATAAAAAAAAAAAAAATATTCACTTTGATACTTATATTTTGTCAATTTTATCCGACATCCGACAAAGGATGTTGATATAGAATTTATTCATTCTGAAATTTAGATTTTCTCAATTTTATTTGATATATCTGACAAAGGATGTTGATAAAAAAAAATCTATTCACTCTGACACATATTTTATCAATTTTATTCGATGTATCTGGCAAAGGATGTTGATAAAAAAATTTATTCACACTGACACTTAGATTCTGTCAATTTTATCCTATGTATCTGATAAAGGATGTTGATATAGAATTTAATCACTCTGATGCTTAGATTTTGTCAATTTTATCCGACATATCCGACAAAATGATGTTGATAATGAATTTATTCATTCTTAAATTTAAATTTTAGCAATTTTATTCGTATGTATCTGGCAAAGGATGTTGATAAAAAAAATATTCACTCCGATACTTAGATTTTGTTAATTTTATCTGACATATCCGACAAAGGATGTTGATAATGAATTTATTCATTCTGAAATTTAGATTTTGTCAATTTTATTTGATGTATCTGACAAAGAATGCTGATAAAAAAAATTTATTCACACCGACACTTAGATTTTGACAATTTTATCCTATGTACCCGAGAAAAGGATGATGATATAGAATTTAGTCACTCTGATACTTAGATTTTGTAAATTTTATCCGACATATCTGACAAAGGATGTTGATAATGAATTTATTCATTATGAAATTAAGATTTATTCAATTTTATCCGATGTATGTGCAAAAGGATGTTGATAAAAAAAATTTATTCACTTTGACTCTTATATTTTGTTATCCGATAAAAAAATATTCAGTCTAACACTTAGAATTTGTCAATTTTATCCTACGTATCCCAGAAAAGGATGTTGATACAGATTTTATCCGATGTTGATACAGATTTACAGATTGTTGATACAGATTTATCCAATGTATCTGCCAAAGGATGTTGATAAAAAAAAATCTATTCACTCTGACACTTTTATTTTGTCAATTTTATCCAACTTATCCAACAAAGGATGTTGAATTAAAATTTATTCATTATGGAATTTAGATATTGTAAGTTTTATCTGCCATATCTAATAAAGGATGTTGTTAAAGCATTTATTCATCCTGAAATTTAAATTTTTTCGATTTTATTTGATGTCTCTTGACAAAAGGATGTTGATAAAAAAATTTATTCACTCTGACACTTATATTTTGTCAATTTTATCCGACATATCCGACAAAGGATGTTGATAATGAATTTATTCATTCTGAAATTTAGATTTTGTCAATTTTATTTGATGTATCTGACAAAGGATGCTGATAAAAAAAATTTATTCACACTGACACTTATATTTTGACAATTTTATCCTATGTACCCGAGAAAAGGATGATGATATAGAATTTAGTCACTCTGATACTTAGATTTTGTCAATTTTATCTGACATATCTGACAAAGGATGTTGATAATGAATTTATTCATTCTGAAATTTAGATTTTTTTCAATTTTATCCAATGTATGTGCCAAAGGATGTTGATAAAAAAAATTTATTCACTTTGACTCTTATATTTTGTTATCCGATAAAAAAAATATTCACTCTAACACTTAGAATTTGTCAATTTTATCCTACGTATCCGAGAAAAGGATGTTGATACAGATTTTATCCGATGTTGATACAGATTTACAGATTGTTGATACAGATTTATCCGATGTATCTGCCAAAGGATGTTGAAAAAAAAAATATTCACTTTGATACTTATATTTTGTCAATTTTATCCGACATCCGACAAAGGATGTTGATATAGAATTTATTCATTCTGAAATTTAGATTTTCTCAATTTTATTTGATATATCTGACAAAGGATGTTGATAAAAAAAATCTATTCACTCTGACACATATTTTATCAATTTTATTCGATGTATCTGGCAAAGGATGTTGATAAAAAAATGTATTCACACTGACACTTAGATTCTGTCAATTTTATCCTATGTATCTGATAAAGGATGTTGATATAGAATTTAATCACTCTGATGCTTAGATTTTGTCAATTTTATCCGACATATCCGACAAAATGATGTTGATAATGAATTTATTCATTCTGAAATTTAGATTTTAGCAATTTTATTCGTATGTATCTGGCAAAGGATGTTGATAAAAAAACATTCACTCCGATACTTAGATTTTGTCAATTTTATCTGACATATCTGACAAAGGATGTTGATAATGAAGTTATTCATTCTGAAATTTAGATTTTGTCGACTTTATTTTATGTATCTGACAAAGGATGCTGATAAAAAAATTTATTCACACTGACATTTGTATTTTGACAATTTAATCATATGTACCCGAGAAAAGGATGATGATAAAGAATTTAGTCACTCTGATACTTAGATTTTGTAAATTTTATCCGACATATCTGACAAAGGATGTTGATAATGAATTTATTCATTATGAAATTAAGATTTCTTCAATTTTATCCGATGTATGTGCAAAAGGATGTTGATAAAAAAAATTTATTCACTTTGACTCTTATATTTTGTTATCCGATAAAAAAAATATTCACTCTAACACTTAGAATTTGTCAATTTTATCCTACGTATCCGAGAAAAGGATGTTGATACAGATTTTATCCGATTTTTATACAGATTTACAGATTGTTGATACAGATTTATCCGATGTATCTGCCAAAGGATGTTGATAAAAAAAAAAAAAATATTCACTTTGATACTTATATTTTGTCAATTTTATCCGACATCCGACAAAGGATGTTGATATAGAATTTATTCATTCTGAAATTTAGATTTTCTCAATTCTATTTGATATATCTGACAAAGGATGTTGATAAAAAAAATCTATTCACTCTGACACATGTATTTTATAAATTTTATTCGATGTATCTGGCAAAGGATGTTGATAAAAAAAAATTTTCACACTGACACTTAGATTCTGTCAATTTTATCCTAGGTATCTGATAAAGGATGTGGATATAGAATTTAATCACTCTGAAGCTTAGATTTTGTCAATTTTATCCGACATATCCGACAAAATGATGTTGATAATGAATTTATTCATTCTGAAATTTAAATTTTATCAATTTTATTCGATATATTTGGCAAAGGATGTTAATAAAAAAAAATATTCACTCCGATACTTAGATTTTGTCAATTTTATCTGACATATCCGACAAAGGATGTTGATAATGAATTTATTCATTCTGAAATTTAGATTTTGTCAATTTTATTTGATATATCTGACAAAGGATGTTGATAATGAATTTATTCACTCTGACACTTAACGAAAAATGGTATTCCAACTCTTGTATTTCAAGGAAAGAAATCCGAAAATGAACTTTGAAAGATCAAGAGAATGTAACTGTGACAAGGTAAACCACGACATAACACTACTGAAATATTCCAACTCTTGCATTTCAAGGAAAGATCCAAAATGAACTTTGAAAAATCAAGAGAATGTAACTGTGACAAGGTAAAGCACAACAAGACACTGCTGAAATATTCCAACTCTTGCATTTCACGAAAGAAATTCAAAATAAAAGTTGAAACATCAAACAAATTTAACTCCGAGAAGGTAAAACCACAACAAAACACTCTTGAAATTTTCCAACACTTGAATTTCAACGAAATCAATCCAAAATGAACTTTGAAACATCAAGAGAATGGAACTGTGGCAAGGTAAAGCACAACAAGACACTACTAAAATATTCCAAATCTTACACTTCAAGGAAAGAAATCCAAAATGAACTCTGAAAAATCAAGAGAATATAACTGTGATAAGGTAAACCACGACAAAACACTACTGAAATATTTCTACTCTTGCATTTCAAGGAAAAAAATACAAAATGAAATTTGAAAAATCAAGAGAATGTAAATGTGACAAGGTAAACCACGACAAAACACTACTGAATTATTCCAACTCTTGCATTTCACGAAAGAAATTCAAAATGAACTTTGAAAAATCAAGAGAAGGTAATTGTGACAAGGTAAGTCACAACAAAACACTACTGATATATTCCAACTCCTGCATTTCAACAAAAAAAATCCAAAATGAACTTTGAAAAATCAAGAGAATGTAACTGTCACAAGGTAAACCACGACAAAACACTACTGAAATATTCCAACTCTTGCATTTCACGAAAGAAATTCAAAATGAACTTTGAAAAATCAAGAGAATGTAACTGTGAAATGATAAACCACGACAAAACACTACTGAAATGTTCCAATTCTTGCATTTTACGAAAGAAATTCACAATTGAACTTTGAAAAATTAAGAGAATGTAACTGTGACAAGGTAAAGCATAACAAAACACTACTGAAATATTCAAACTCTTGCATTTCAACAAATGAAACCCAAAATAAAAACTTTAAAAAAATCAAGAGAATGTAACTGTGACAAGGTAAACCACGACAAAACACTACTGAAATATTCCAACTCTTGCATTTCACAAAAAAAATTCAAAATGAACTTTGAAAAATGAAGAGAATGTAACTGCGACAAGGTAAACCACCACAAAACACTACTGAAATGTTACAGCTCATTAATTTTACGAAAGAAATTCAAAATGGGTTTGTAAGCATCATTATATTGTAAAAGTTACTAGGTATACCATGGTGGAACAATGCAGATGCTAGACAACTCTTGAATGTCACGAAAGAAATTCAAACGTAAAAGCGGACTAGCCATTGCGGTCATACTTTTCCAGGTAAACCATAACAAAACCCTTTTGAAGTAATAAAAATCTTGCATTTCAGGAAACTTATTTAACACAAAAATTTCGTTTTTAATGGGCACCAAGTAAAGAAAAACCACACGGAATCAGGCAACCGAGTCTCTTAAACCCCTTAAAGCTCTTTTAACAGATACAAAAACTACTTATTTAACACAAAAACTTCGTTTTTAATAAGCACTAAGTAAAGAAAAACTACACGGAACCAGGCAAGAGTCTCTCAAACCTCTTAAAGCTCTTTTAAAAGATGCATAAACTATTAATTTAACACAAAAATTTCGTTAATTGGCACCAAGTATAAATGTATTTTTGGTTTTCTCTCAAAAATTGACCCCCTCCCCTGCCCTCAGAAATGGGGGAACGAAGGGGTTCTGAGCCTTCCGCTTGAGGCAGATCGCATTTATTTTCGATTTTCAGTATTTTGGGTTTTCCCTCCAAAATTGACCCTCCCCCTGCCCTCAGATATGGGGGAACGACGGGCCTCTGAGCCTTGCTCTTGAAACCGATCCCCTTTATTTTCGATTCTGAGTATTTTTGGTTTTCCCTCCAAAATAGACCCCCCCCTCCCCTGCCCTCAGAAATGGGGGAACGAAGGGCCTCTCTGCTTTCCCCTTGAGACAGATCCAATTTATTTTCGATTCTGAGTATTTTTGGTTTTCCCTCCAAAATTGACCCCTCCTCTGCCCTCAGAAATGGGGGTACGAAGGGGCTCTTTGCCTTCTCCATGAGGCAGATCCTATTTAGTTTCGATTCTGAGTACTTTTGGTTTTCCCTCCAAAATTGACGCCTCCCCTGCCCTCAGAAATGTGGGAACGAAGGGCCTCTGAGCCTTCCCCTTGAGGCAGATCCTATTTATTTTCGATTCTGAGTATTTTTGGTTTTCCAAAATTTACCCCCTCCCCTGCCCTCAGAAATGGGGTAACAAAGGGCCTCTGAGCCTTCCCCTTGAGGCAGTTCCCATTTATTTTCGATCCTGAGTATTTTTGATTTTCCTTCCAAAATTGACGCATCGGAGAGGTAAAGCTAGGTCAACTCACAATGTCATTCTATCGTCATTAGCCATTTTCATAGACTGATTTTGTTTCAAATTTATAACAAATTACATTAGTTAACAACCCCTTCGGGGTTACCTTAACTGTTAATCAGTTTAATCCTTTTTTTCTCCACCTTCATACAATCCAATCACTAATTAGAATCATTCATACTCCTATTATTCAAAACATTAATTACTATCGTTCATAGTGTCCAATTTGTGAATTCCTTATCCCTTTTTGCAAAAATGTCAAATACTCACTCTCTTTGAAAAACTAAACCAGACTATACCCACCAAACC